>NW_024081304.1:307927-408902 GCF_003009895.1 Hyaena hyaena | reverse complement strand
AAGAAAGAAAGAAAGAAAGAAAGAAAGAAAGAGGGAAGGAGGGAGGAAGGAAGGAAGGATGGAAGGAGGGAGGAAAGGAAGGAAGGAAGGGAGAGAAAGAAAGAAGGAAAGAAAGAAGGAAAGGAAGGAAGGAAGGGAGGAAGGAAGGGAGGAAGGAAGGAAGGAAGGAAGGAAGGAAGGAAGGAAGGAAGGAAGGAAGGAAGGAAGGAAAGGGGTGCCTGGGTAAGCCAATCGGTTATGCAACCGACTCCTGATTTCAGCTCAGGTCATGATCTCATGGTACGTGAGATCGAGCCCCACATCAGGCACGGTCTCTCTCTCTTTCTCAAAATAAAGAAATAAAATTTTAAAAAGAAAGAAATAATAAAGAAGGAAGGAAGGAGGAAAGAAAGGAAGGAAGGAAGGAAGGAAGGAAGGAAGGAAGGAAAGAAAGAAAGAAAGAAAGAAAGAAAGAAAGAAAGAAAGAAAGAAAGAAAGAAAGAAAGAAAGAATACAGTGGAATAATCCACTGCAGTAGCATAATAGATCCAGAACAGATCTGTTTTCTGTTAGGTTTCTTAGTTAATTATGCAATTTTCTACCACATTTTGTATTGTGCTTTAAAAAAGTCAACAGTTATCATGTTTTTTTAAAAGCAACTGTCAGATTTAATCTTGTAACAGCTCAGTGACTTAAAACACCTCCCCCAAATGGTTTAGGGATTTAAATATTTAAAAAAAATTTTAAAAAGCAGGATATTCTAACCGCATCTCTGCTCCTTCCCTACAACTTGATGTCCCTCTTGTACAGCTTATGTCTGATGATATATCACTATATTCTCAGGTCCCCCTGGCTAAGGAACCTCAAAGCCTTTTTTTTTTTTAACTCTTCCCCCTTCATCTTTTGATAATATCCACTAAGCAATTGATCAACAAAACCTCATAGTGCTACAACCTCATCTCTTAAATCCAACATCACACACCCTAGTGTTACTTCTTTTTTTAAAAAAGAAGAAAATATCATTTATTTATTTACGTATTTATTTATTTTGAGAGAGAGAGAGACAGCGTGAACAGGGAAGGGACAGAGAGGGAGGGAGACACAGAATCTGAAGCAGGCTCCAGGCTCTGAGCTAGCTGTCAGCACAGAGCCCGACATGGGGCTCGAACCCACAAACTTCGAGATCATGACCTGAGCCAAAATTGGATGCTTAACTGACTGAGCCACCCAGGTATCCCCCCATTGCTACTTCTTAAGTTCAGTCCTCATCATTTTTTTTTTTTTTGCTTCAGTGCAAGTCTTCGTCATGCTTTTTCCGAAATGTAATAAAGTAGAAGAAAAACACAACGGTAATTGAGCAGTCCTCCTCATGCAGGAAGCCTGTAGCTTGGCTTCAGTTTTGGAGGAGGCACATTGTAAATTGTGTGAGGGGTGTGGCTCCAATCCAGGCAGCATGAATGCACAGCAGAAGAGGACAATGAAGGTCCAGGGGCACACGTGGTTTTGCTCGCCCAGATTCATGCACAACAAGAATGCAGCGTTCCTCGACATTATTCTACGTGCTTGTCCTGTGTCCGTGTGATGCTCACAACATCAAGGGAGCGTGGCCCTCCACTTGGAATCCTTGACCGCAGAATCCCCATGAAACCCTGAACAGCTCTAAGCTCAATAGAAATTTCAAAAATAGAGTGACCTAAATGGGAGAGCCCACGGTGGAGAACGCATGCCCGGGGCTATGTGGAGGTGTCATTAAAAGCAATGCCACTGCTAGGAATTTACCCAAAGGACACAAGAGTGCTGATTCATAGGGGCACATGCAACCCCAAAGTTTATAGCAGCACTTTCAAAGATAGCCAAAACATAGAAAGAACCCAAATATCTACTGACTGATGAATGGATAAAGGAGATGTGGATTATATATACAATGGAATACTACTTGGCAATGAGAAAGAATGAAATCCTGACATTTGCAACAACTTGGATGGACCTGGAGGGTACTGTGCTAGAGAAAGACAGATATCATATGTTTACACTCCTATGTGGAACTTGAGAAACTTAACAGAAGACCATGGGGGAGGGGGAAAAAGTTACAAACAGAGTTGGAGGGAGGCAAACCGTAAGAGACTCTTAAATACAGAGAACACACTGAGGGTTGATGGGGGTGGGGGAGAGAGGGGAAAATGGGTGATGGGCATGGAGGAGGGCACTTGTTGGGATGAGCACTGGGTGTTGTATGTAAGTGATGAACCACGGGAATCTACTCTCAAACCAAGAGCACAATGTATACAATGCATGTTAGCTAACGTGACTATATATATATATGAAGTTCCAATGCAAAGCACACTGCCTGGGTTTTGCCCTCATCTGTAAATTGAATAAAGATGTACTCACTAAAAAAAAGTCGAACATTACGTAAGTGCAGAAATGAGATCAGGGTCAGGTTGAAGTGGCTTATTCATCAGGCATTAGTCTCCCCCGCCCCAACACCTCCCCCAAACATATGCATTAGTTTCCTAGGGTTTTCACAATAACTTACCATGAAATAGGTGGCTTGAAACAACAGAAATGGATTCCCTTACTGTTCCAGAGGCCAGAAGTCTGATATCACACTGTTAGCAGGGAGGTTTCTTTTTTGTTGTTTTTTTCTTTAAAGATTTAATTAATTTATTTATCTTGAGAGAGACAGGGTGAGTGGGGGAGCGACAAGGAGAGAGAGAGAGAGGGGATTCCAAGCAGGCTCCACGCTGTCAGCGCAGAGCCTGACGCAGGGCACAAACTCACCAACCATGAGATTATGACCCAGCACTGAAATCAAGAGTCGGACACTTAACCGACTGTGCCACCTCGGCGCCCCCGCGGGGAGGCTTGTTTTGGAGGTGCCGAGGGAGAAATCGGGTCCATGGCTGTCTCTCAGTTTCCAGTGCCGACTGGCAATCCTTAGCCTTCCTTGGTTTGTGCCCTCATCACCCAATTTCTGCCTCCATTACCATATGTCCATCTTCCTCGTGTGTTTCTCTGTCCTCATGTGACCTTTTCAGGACGCCGCTCCCGGGATTCAGGGCCCACCCTAATCCGGTGCAATCTCATCTTATTTTAACTAATTACTTCTGCAAATACCCTATTTCCAAATAAGATCACATCCTGAGAGGGCGTGAATTCTGAGGAGGACACCATATAACCCAGTGCATCGTATGTTAGGATTGAACACCAGCACAGTTAGAGTGGGTGCTTGCTATGAAGATGAGACTGTACTTTAGCTTTCCTCCTGGGGAAACACAAAAACAAAACTCCAGCTTAGAAGGCAATGTATCCAGTAGCAGACTGTGAATGGAATGTTCCTGGTTGCTATTTTGTAAGCTGCCACTTTCTTGGAAATCCCCGAAGTGGGGAATGTGTTGACAGCTTCCCGGCAGGACATCATGTTAGTGATTCTTACTGGAGTCAACTAGTCCGTTCTCAAGATACTTTGGCGTTGCCCCCTCCCCACCTTTTGCCTTTCTACCAAACCACACACTAACATACGGACTGGCTTCCAGGAACATCAGCCTGGGAATCATTGTCATTTCAAGGGAAACATAGCTGGTCTCATCAACTTGGGCAAAGACTCTTGGAAGCAAATACCATGACGCAATTCAATCAATGAATTGACTAATCATAATAAACACCAGTTATTGACACAACTCTGGTGCCCGTCTTCTTTGCATGGCCTTTGGTGAGGACTGTTATGAGTCCTGCAGACTGAGACCAACTGATGTTGGATTCTCTGAATCGGCTACAGATTCCGGAGTTTCCCCCATCCAGTGGCTCCTTGGAACTCCCCGAGACCAGGTGAAGATTGCACAGCTCTGCAGAGAAATGGTGAGAAAGCAGAGCCTTCTTACCGTTGCTTTCATCTTTGAAATGGAAATCTCAAGAAAGAGACAGCTGTTTGCGGTGGGAAATATACCAAAGGCCTCCATCTTAGGTAAAGTAGGGGTGATAGGAGTTTGAAATCATATTATGATGATGAAAACTTGGGCCTCTTGGATCATCTGGAGACCTTCTTTCTGTACAGGATTATCTGTTTTGTTTGCATCGTGATAACAAGAAAATCCCTCAGCATATGCCAAGGAGAAGGCTGAGTAACATACAAGCTCGTATGCTGGAAATCCTTCTGTTTGCTCAAGTTCTGAGGCGGATGGAAAATTCTATTGTTTATCAGTATTTTTTTTAACTAAGCATGTCCTGTTTGTTCTTCCCAAAGTTACCAATCAGATAAATCACTTTACTGAATAAGGAGAAAGCTTACTAGTAATTCCTGGGGAAAGATTTGCATGGCCAATTATTTCAAATCTATTTCTTCCCTGTCACCAGACAGGTTATTGGATTAGGGTTTGTGCAAAAATAAGCCAGGCGAGAACAGAAGATAGTTCGTTTTTGTGGCTTGTAATTGTTCATTTCATTGAATGAAATGATTTATGGGTTTTTTTTTAATTTGCTGTGACACAAATCTGAACATCCTCACTCTGCACCCCCATACCTCGCCTGTGTCCCCCCAAACAACTAGTAGAACTCAAAAATAAGCCTGAGCACCACTCAACCTACTATGTCCCCGAAATTCAGGTATACATAGTAAACACACTGATCAAGTCAAGGGAGGGGATATGGTTCATTCCATCCCTTTCTGGTGATTCTTAAATAAACATTTATGTTTTTACCACCTTTCTGTTTGGGGCAATTTTTTTTTCTGTCACTTGCTGTATGGGGGTAAATGTAGCTTCACGCAGCACTTTTTCCTACAAAACGTAAGATTGCAAAATAACACAAAGGTCTAATGATGTGCGTGAGTGTGTGTGTGTGTGTTTGTGTTTGCTTGCTTGCTTTTTTTTTCATATTTGACAATTAAACTGTAGCATATTTAAAGTGTTTAGGGTCACTTGGGTGACTCAGTCGGTGAAACATCCTACTTTGGCTCAGGTCATGATCTCGCGGTTTGTGAGTTCAAGCCCCACATCAGGCTCTTTGTTGTCATCACAGAGCCTGCTTTGGATCCTCTGTTCTCCCCTCCCTCTGCCCCTCCCCTGCTTGTGCTCTCTTTCTCCCTCCCTCAAAAATAAACACACTCCTTTAAAAAAATAAAGTGTACAATATGGTGATTTGATATGCATTGTGAAAGGAGTTTCACAATCAAATTAATTAACGCATTCATTGCCTCACATACTGACTTTTTTTTTTGCAAGCACACTTGTTTTACTCTTAGAAAATTTTAATACAATATTATCAGCTACAGTCACCATGTTATACATTAGATCCTCAGAACTTATTCATCTTTTAACTGAAAGTTTGTGCCCTTTGGCCAACCCTTCCCCATTTCCCCACTTCTCAGCTCCTGGCAACCACCAATTCTACTCTCTGTTTCTATGAGTTTGACTTTTTTCCTTTTTTTCTTTTTTTAGATTCCACATATGAGTGATACCAAGTAGTATTTATTGTTCTCTGTCTGGCTTATTTCACTTAGCATAATGCCCTCCAGTTTTATCCATGTTGCTGAAAATGACCTGAACTGAAATCAAGAGTCAGAGGCTTAACCAGCTGAGCCACCCAGATGCCTCAGGATTTCCTTCATTTTTAAGAGTGAGGGACACCTGGGTGGCTCAGTTGGTTGAGCGTTCGGCTTCAGCTCAGGTCATGATCTCTCAGTTCGTGGGTTTGAGCCCTGTGTCAGGCTCTGTGCTGGCAGCCAGCTTTTGCTGTGCAAGAGTTTTTAGTTTGATGTCATCCCACTTGTTTATTTTTGTTTTTGCTGTCAGATAAAAAAAAATCATTTCCACAAACCATAACCACACTAAGACACCACCTCACAGTGGTCAGAGTGACTAAAATGAGCAAATCAGAGGACTCTAGATGCTGGCAAGGATGTGGAGAAATGGGCACCCTCCTACACCGTTGGTGGGAATGTCAACTGGTGCAGCCCCTCTGGAAAACAGTGTGGAGGTTCCTCAAAAAATTAACAATAGAACTCCCCTAGGACCCAGCAACAGCACTGCTAGGAATTTCCCCAAGGGATACAGGAGTGCTGATGCATAGGGGCACATGGACCCCAATGTTCATAGCACCACTCTCAACAACAGCCAAAACATGGAAAGAGCCTAAGTGTCCATTAACTGATGAATGGATCAAGAAGATGTATTTTATCTATACGATGGAATATTCCATGGCAATGAGAAAGAATGAAATCTGGCCATGTGTAGCAACATGGATGGAACTCGAGGGTGTTATGCTGAGCGAAATAAGTCAGGCAGAGAAGGACAGACACCATATGTTTGCACGTATAGGAGAATTAGAAGGAACTTAACGGAGGACCATGGGGGAGAAGAAAGGGGGGGAAATGGTGGGGGAAAGGGAGAGAGGCAAACCATGAGAGACTCTTGAATGCTGAGAACAAACTGAGGACTGATGGGTGTGGGGGGGAGGGGGATGATGGGCATGGAGGAGGGCACTTGTGGGGATGACCACTGGGTGTCATATGGAAACCAACTTGACAATAAACTATTTAAAAAAATCATTTCCATGACCAATGTCAAGGCGCTTATTTTATGTTTTCCTCTAAGGGCTTTATGATTTCAGGTCTTAGGTTCAAGTCTTTAATCCATTTTGAGTTGATTTTTGTGTGTGGTATAAGAAAGGGGTCCAGTTTCATTCTTTTGCATGTAGCTGTCGAATTTTCCAAACACAATTTACAGAGGAATCTGTCTTTTCCCCCTTGTATAGTCTTAACTCCTTTGTCAAAAATCAATTGACCATAGATGCATAGGTTTATTTCTGGGCTCTGTATTCTGTTCCACTGATCTGTGTGTCTATTTTTATGCCAGTACTGTATGGTTTTGATTACGACACCTTTGTACTACAGCTTGAAACCAGGAAGTTTAAAACCAGCTTTCTTCTTTTTTCTAAAATTCAGGTTAGCTCATCAGTCTTTTGCGGTCTCATACAAATTTGAGGATTATCTGTTGTAGCTCTATGAAAAATACCATTGGAATGTTGACAGGAATTGCATCGACTCTGTAGACTGTTTTGAATAGCATGGACATTATAGCAATATTAATTCTCCAAATCCATGAGCATAGAATGTCTTTCCATTTCTTTGTGTCCTCCTCAATTTCTTTCATCGGTGTCTTAGAGTTGTCAGTGTACAGATCTTTCACCTCCTTGGTTAAATGTATGCCTATGTATTTTATTCTTTTTGAGGGTATTATAAATGATATTGTTTTCTTAATTTAACTTTCTGGCAGTTTGTTGTTGGTGTATAGAAACACAACTGATTTTTGTATATTGATTTTTTAAAATTTATTTACATTCGAGTTAGTTAACATACAGTGCAGTATTGGTTTTAGGGATAGAATCCAGTGATTCAGTGATTCATCGCTTACCGATAACATCCAGTGCTCATCTCTACAAGTGCCCTTCTTTTTTTTTTTTAATTTTAATGTTTTATTTATTTCTAGGAGAGAGATAGACAGCATTATCAGGGGAGGGTCAGAGAGAGAGGGAGTCACAGACTGAAACAGGCTCCAGGCTCTGAGCTGGCAGTCAGCACAGAGCCCGATGCGGGGCTCGAACCCACGAACCGCGAGATCACGACCCAGGCGAAAGTTGGACGCTTAACCGACTAAGCCATCCAGGCGCCCCTACAAGTGCCCTTCTTAATGCCCATCACCCTTTTAGCCTTTCCTCCCACCCACCTCACCTCCAGCAACCTTCACCTCCAGCAACCCTCAGTTTGTTCTCTGTATTTAAGAATCTCTTATGTATGTAGAAACTAATTTGACAATAAACTATTTGTAAAAAAAAAAAAAAAGAATCTCTTATGGTTTGCCTCCCTCTCTGTTTTTATCTTAATTTTCCTTTCCCTTCCCCTGTGTTCATCTGTTGTGTTTCTTAAATTCCACATATAAGTAAAATCAGATGATACTTGTCTATCTCTGACTGAC
Source organism: Hyaena hyaena (assembly GCF_003009895.1). Lineage (NCBI taxonomy): Eukaryota > Metazoa > Chordata > Mammalia > Carnivora > Hyaenidae > Hyaena > Hyaena hyaena. The sequence continues at coordinate 400,953 of NW_024081304.1, read as the reverse complement.
TTATTTGTGTATTGATTTTGTATCCTGCTACTTTACTAAGTTTCTTTATTAGTTCCAACAGGTTTTTCGGCTTTAATCTTTAGAGTTTTCTATGTATAATATCACATCATTTACAAATAGAGACAATTTTACTTCTTTACATTTAATTTTACTTCTTACTACTTTGGATGCCTTTGATTTCTTTTTCTTACCTTATTGTTCTGACTAGGACTTCCAGTACTATGTTGAATAAAAGTGGCAGGAACGGCACCTGCATCAGAATTACCTGTGATATTTCTTTAAAAGTTACAGACTTCTAGGGGCGCCTGGGTGGCTTAGTCGGTTAAGGGTCTGACTTTCGCTTAGGTCATGATCTCACAGTTTGTGAGTTCGAGCCCCGCATTGGGCTCTGTGCTGACAGTTCAGAGCCTGGAGCCTGCTTTGGCTTCTGTGTCTCCCTCTCTCTCTGCCCCTCCCCTCCTCATTCTCTGTCTCTTTAAAAAATAAATAAACATTTAAAAAAAAGTTACAGACTTCTGGGTCCCTTCGGCTCCCTTTCTATTTTTCTGCATTAGAGTGCTCTAGCCTCAACCTCCGCTTTCTACCTTTCCTTATGTCCCTGCTACTATTCTCATTTTTTACAGTCTATTCTCAACACAGCAGCCAGAGTGATCCCCTAGAACTTTTTAAGCTAGATCATGCCTCCTTCTCGCCTCCTCAAAACTCTCTAGTGGCTATAGCCACGGGGTCCTTCCTCCATAGCTCCAGTTCTCATGGGTCTCCCGTAATGTTCTTTTCTCTTCTTGTAGTTTCAGACCTAGAAATCACCTGCCCCTATCTCATCCCTGTGATCTCTGTGACCTTGTCTCTTATTGGCCTCCCCCTTGGGTCGCTCTCTTCCAGCCAGCAAACCTCCTTGATGCTTCTCAGATCTGTCTCTGCCTCAGCCCTTCAATTTTGGCCCAGATAACCACACTTGCTACTTGCTCACTTTTGTAAGGGCCCCACCGAATGTCACCTTCGCTGAGAGTCCTCCTCTCTCTGTAAAATAGTGACTCCCTCTATATTGCTCTAAACACCCCCCAGCTCTCTTCCCCTGTCTTATTTTCTCCATATCCTCACCTGGCATATTATAAATCCAGTGTTAGTTTGCTTCCTGCCTGTCTCCCTGCATTAAGCTCCAAAAAGGAAGAGATTTTGTTGTTGTTTTTCCACAGCCCCAGCCCTAGTGTCTAGCCTGGCACACAGGAGGCTCTACAGGAACATTTTTTGAATTAATGAATTAATTAATTAACGAACTTTATATAGGCATGTAAATGCATAGATGAGGATAGATACACACTAAGCTGGTCATAGCGGTACCCCTGGGTAGTGGGGTTGTAAAAAGGAGACTTGCATTTTGTACATCAGCTTCTCTATGGCTTGAATTTTTAGAGCAAGCAAGCATGCATGACCCTTGTAATTAGAAAAATAGAAACAATAGTGATTTTAAAAAGAAAATGAGCTTTAAAGAGCCAAAAATAACTGCTTAGGAGATCTGGTTGGGCAGCAGGTGGCAGGGTTGTTTCAACTTCTTCTCTGCCAGGCTGGTGAGCATCAGAGCCCACAGGCATGCTGGCCGGCGCTGACACAATGCCAGGGAGAGTGGTGTGAATATGGGGGGGAAAAAGGCCGCGATTAACACACAGCATGATGTGACCAGTGACTATATCTGGCAGTGAGGTCACTGCGGGTATTTTTTTTTTTTATCTTCCTTGCGCTTTTGTGTATAGCTTGATTTTTTTTTCCATGATGAACATGTAGTACTTGTGGAATCGGGGAAAGAAGAAAGGCATTTCATTTTTAAAAAGAACATTTTAAAAGGCGTCAGGTCTTGCCTCATCAAGCAGAAGCCAGCTCTAGACTGTAGAAGGCTTCTACACATTTCCTTGCCTGTGAGAGCCCCAAGGAAACGTGTTCAGTTAACTATGGGACCAGAAACTGGGCAAATGTACCAATGTCAGCAGACTGTGGAATCACCTCTGCTTTGGGTGACTTAAGAACTTCCCAGCTGAGGAGTTTGGAGTTCCTGTTTTGAGGCTTTACAAGGTTCACAAGTACAGTCTCTCTAACTACATCTCTATACGTACGTATTCAAAGAAGAAAATCGAGGAAAAAAATTCATCAGACCCTTTTCCCTTCCCCAACTCCCCAAGTTTTCTTCTGCTTTCTAACAGCTGCTCTGGGCAGTGTCATCTTGGAGCAGGATTCTTTGGTCCTCGTCAACACGGACCAGTGATTAATGCAAGGCAGAGCTGAAGTGGGGGGCGGGAGAGCCAGTCCAAGCTCATGCCGCCAGCTGAGCGTGACCATCCCCTGGTCCACTTGGCCTCTAGGATCGATGTGTGTGTCTCACCTTTGGGTTAAGATTTTGCTGTTGGTGCCTCTCCCCACGCCTACCACACACAGACATACACATGTGTCCCCATGTGTGCATGCACATGCACGCACACCTAGCTCTGGACAGGAAGCTCATGAGGTACCTCTGGCCTTCTGTATTTTACTTTATCACCAGGTGCCTCTTCCTTCACCTCACCCCATGCTGCTTTCCACCCATTGACCAGGGCTGCCTGGCCAGGGTCCACCATCCTGCTGAACATCCGCTTCCCCCACACTCCTGCATCTTCACTCCCAGCTCCCAACTCTCTACCCATCCTGCGGATATTCCAGTCAAAGCTCCATTCTGCAAGGAACAGAGACCCACTCAAGCTGGCTCAACAACAAAGTGTGTAAGGGTGCAAGAGCGTGGGGCACTGACTATTGGAAGGAGATTTAGATCTTATGGAATTCCCAAGAGAACCACATAAGTGAGACCTGGAACGGACAATGTGGCAGCTACAATTTCTGGCACTCCCTCCGAAGGCCCAGGGTCTCTCTTGGTGTCTCTGGTCTGCTCTGCATATCTGCTCCATCCTCTTCTTTCTGTTGACTGGTTTCCTCCCAACTTTTGCTCACAGACAGTCCCTCATATTTGACCCAACTCCAAGTCTGTCTTGTAGCCTTTCAGACTCAGATTATAGTTCAGACACTCTGCCTCCTTATACCATATTCCCAAGAAAGGAATCTGATTGCTTAAGTTTATCTTCTTAAGCCAGGCCATAGAGGAGTTCTCCAAAGAGCACTAACCTTCCTATGAAGCAGCCACCACTGGTCAAATGCCCAAATGCTGCAATCAGACAACACTGGAAAGGGTTAGGGTCTCAAGGACATTTAGGATCATGGAAGTAACATACAGATCCCTGTGGAAGGGCAAGTGAATTATAAGCACCTCTAGAACAACAGGCCTGGAAACTGTGGTCTGAGAAAAACCCAGACCAAAGAGCTCTGTCTACCTATAAGGACTTACAAATCCTACATGGCATTCATGTGTCCCGTCTATTCTCAGAGACACCCAGGATTGTCAGGCCCTCAGGTTCATTCAGCCTACTAATACTTGTCCTGGTCCCTGCTCACTGGTCCCCACTACCTGTATTTAAGTTCCTTGATTGAAACAAATGTGGCATCTTCATAATATGGAATATCATTCAGCCATGCAAAGGAATGAAGTGCTGGAACATACTAAACACAGAGGAACCTTGCAAACATGTTAAGGGAAAGAAGCCAGTCACAAAAGACCACATACTATATGATTCTGTTCATATGGAAGGCCAGAATAGAGGCATCTATAAAGACCGAAAGAAGATTAGCGGTTGCTTAAGACTGGAGGTGAGGGATGGCGGGAGGGAAGTGATTACTAAAGGGTACAGAGTTTCTTTTTCAGGTTATGAAAATTCTAAATTTCTAAAATTAACTCTGGTTAAAAAAAAAAACTAACTCTGGTAATAGTTGCATATATCTGCAAATATACTAAAAATCACATGTCTCCGAAACTCAAAATGGCAGAACTGCAAAAATCCTTTTTCTCAGACTAGTGAGGAACTGTTCAAGCAAAGGAAACTTATTAGACACTCTAACTTCCCATTAATTTTGTCTCATCGTGAGATGAGTCATGGCATACACAGAGAGACAAATCCCAGCAAAGGTAGTCAAGTGTGGCACTGAAATTCCATCCCAGAGCGCACGATTCTCCCACACTCATTTTAAGAATAAAAGCATGAGGGGCTATCTGTGTGGGTGATGGTAGTAGACTTTTCCAAGGAGTTGTTACAGTTAACAGAGCAATTGCTTCCACTCGTGGGAAGTATTGCATTTATTAAAAAATTTTTTTTAATGTTTTTATTTATTTTTGAGAGAGAGAGAGAAAGCAAGCACAAGTGGGGAAAGGGCAGAGAGAGAGGGAGACACAGAATCCAAGGGCAGGCTCCAGGCTCTGAGCTTTCAATTGAGCTATCAATTGAGCCCGATTCGGGGCTCAAACTCCTGGGCCATGAGATCATGACTGGAGCCAAAGTTGGATGCTTAACTAACTGAGCCACCCAGGTGCCCTGGAAGTGTTGCATTTAGATGTGAGATGTGGTGGCCAGGAGAGCAGAATTTATTTTGGAAAAGTGGAGAACGGCCCAAGTCATTGGACTGACCAACGAGTGGTTTTCCACACCACAGCTGCATTTGCAGGACTTCAGGAAGTGATCTCAAAGTATGTTTTAAAGATGTTTATCTTTTTTTTCATTTTTATTATTTATTTATTTATTTAATGTTTATTTATACTTTTTGAGAGAGAGAGAGACACAGAGTGTGAGCGGGGAAGGGTCAGAGAGAGAGGGAGACACAGAATCTGAAGCAGGCTCCAGGCTCCAAGCTGTCAGCACAGAGCCTGATGCGGGGCTCCATCCCACGAACTGTGAGATCATGACCTGAGCTGAAGTCAGCTGCTTAACCAACTGAGCCACCCAGGTGCCCCTATTTTTTATTTTTAAGTAATCTCTACCCCCAAAATGGGGCTCAAACTTACAAGCCCGAGATCAAGAGTTGTACACTCCACCAACTGAGTCAGCCAGGAGTCCCGATCTCAAAGTATTTTTGAAGGTAAGCAGAGCAGTGCTGTGTTTCCAAAACTAATAGCGGGAAAGAAATACAGGCGAAAGACCAGTGCAGACTGGGTGTGTCATGGAGCAAAGAACCAACCGTGGAGTAAACTTTTTCAAATCTAACCTTCAGAGAAGCTAATGTATGTTACTTAGCTCTCAATTTAGAAGTTCAGTGTCTCTTTAGACGTTTTTTTAATGTGTTTAACCACTAAATATTTAAAAAAAATATATAGCCCATTGCTAGCACACCAACACGGATGGGCTCACAGAGTGCTCATTCAAATAGCAAAAAGCAGAACGTGGTTTTCACAATTAGTTGGTGCTAAAAAAAAACCAACCAAGATGTGATTCATATGCTTATTTAGCCTTCATTACAGAATTTTAAAATAGGGAAATAAATCACTTTAACAGACACTGAAAAATGCAACATAGAGCAAGGTAAAGCAATTCATATTTACATTTTTTGCATAAATACGATATATTTTTTTGCATAAAATATGATATATATCACAAAACATTTAAGACTGAGAACAATGAGGTGTTCTTTAAAAAAAAAACAACAACAAACTCCCCCTTAAGAGCAGCTGGGTGGCTCAATCAGTTGAGCATCTGACTCCCAATTTTGGCTCAGGTTGTGATCCCAGGGAGGTGGGACTGAGCCCCACATTGGGCTCCTTGCTGAGTGTGGAGTCTGCTTAAGATTCTCTCTCTCTCTCTCTCTCTCTCTCTCTCTCTCTCTCTCTCCCCCCTTCCTCTCTTGCACTCTCTCTCTAAAAATAAAAAATAAAAGAGAGGCGACTGGGTGGCTCAGTTGGTTGAGAGTCTGACTTCGGCTCAGGTCATGATCTTGAGGTTCTGTGCTGTCAGCACAGAGCCCACTTCAGATCTTCTGTCCCCCTGTCTCTTTCCCCTCTCCCACTGGTTATCTCTCTCTCTCTCTCAAAAGAAATAAATAAACCTAAAATTTTTTTTGTTAAAATAAATAAATAAGTAACTCCCCTACAACACACACTTTATATTATGAATGAAGTTTCCTGATCTGTATGTCAGATGTAGTATTAAGTTTATTTCCTTTTTAAATTTCTTTTTTTAATTTTTTATTTTGAGCAGATGTAATATTAAGTTTATTTCTTTTTTAAGTTTATTTATTTTTAGAGAGAGAGAGTGTGTTTGCACAGGAGAGGTGGGGGGGGAGTGGGCAGAAAGAGAGGGAGAGAGAGAACCCCAAGCAGGCTCCGCGCTGTTAGTGTAAGGAGCCTGACACAGGGCTCGATCCCATGACCCTGGGATCATGACCTGAGCCAAAATCAAGAGTTGGATGCTCAACCAACTGAGCCACCCAGGTGCTCCTTAAGTTTATTTCTTAACTTGCTCTTTCTTAGCCAGTGATATGAAAACCCTGTTTTACAAGGGTCTGTGTTGCAAAAGGAAAAACACACAGCACTCAGTTGGCAGCATTTGGAAACTCTTAGAATAGACTACTCTAAAACCCATGAATTATTTGATATTCTACAGTTGTCTTCCTCCAACTTCTAGAAATGGGGTTGGCCTGGGCCATCTTCACTTTGAAGTATTCTGACTTGTTTGCTTGATGTAGACACAGTTTGAAGACATAAATCTGTGTTTCTGGTATCAAACGTCTTCCTTTCTGTCACAAGCTCATAGGAAAGGAGTGGATGAAATATACATATCACATAGACAAGACATGATAAATAATCATATCCCAAATCTATAAAACCAGAAAGACGACCATTGCCCATTTCCTCGCCTTTTCACCCAAGAGATGGTGTTAGCACAGAATTAGTAAATCCTTACCCGTCTTCCTTTTCTGAGGTTGCAGGGGGTGGCCCTGCCTTAGCAGTTGACCTAGCCGCTAACATAAAGCAAGAATTTTCCACTTCAAGCTTCTACCAGCTCTTGAGGTAGGTGGCCCTGTGATCAGTTTACTTCTTATGCCTCTGGAACACAGTGTGACCCTTTGAGAAGTGTTTCTAGTCCTCACTTTGGATTGGACTGGATGGTCCTTAATAATTAATGTGGCCCCATGGGAGATGTGTTGATCCCCGAGGATCAGATCCTGTCCAAAAGGGGCAGGTCCTTGAATCAGCCTGCCCACGTTCACATTTACCATTTTCTATCTGTGGGACGTTGAACAACCTAACGTGACTAGCTGTGTAAACTCTCGGAGCCTCAGATACATCATCTGTAAAATTATTGATAAAAATAGTTCCTCCATGGGCACCTGGCTGGCTCAGTCTGTGGAGCATATGACTCTTGATCTCGGGGTTGTGAGTTTGAGCCCCATGCCAGGTGTAGAGATTACTTAAAAATTACATCTTAAAAAAAAATAGCCCCTCCATGATGGAGATGTAAGGATTACATTGCCGTCTGTCACTGAATCTAAGACCTCATAGACTGTAGGATAGACCATTATTTCATGTGCCACTCAAAAAGAAAAAACAAGTTACCCCATAAGTTCTATACATCTTGATTTTGACACATCCTGGTTTCAGAAATGTTAACATATGAAATGTGCACATTTCCCAATCAATGAAATACGGTAGTTAATACTGATAAGGTGCTTAGAGCAATGCCTGGTGTATAGTAAGTGCGTAAAGTTTGCTATTTTAAGGTAAGATTTCCCAAAAGGAAAGGAGTCATCCTGACCTTGAAAATGGAGACCTTATTGAGAAGAGTCCACAGCCTTCAATAGGAGAGAGTAAGACTAGGAACCCAACGTGTCCACAAAGGACCCTTGTATTAATTCGTCCGTGCTTTTCTGTTGCACAACATAAAGGCAAAAGCCACATTTAAAAATTTTTTTTAATGTTTATTTATTTTGAGAGAGAGGGAGGGAGAGGGAGAGAGAGCGACAGAATGTGAGTGGAGGAGGGGCAGAGCGAGAGAGAGACACAGAATCCAAAGCAGGCTCCAGGCTCCAGGCTCCAGGCTCCGAGCTATCAGCACAGAGCCTGATATGGGACTTGAACCCACCAATGGGGAAATCATGACCTGAGCTGAAGTCAGACACTTAACCGACTGATCCACCCAGGTGCCCCCGAAAGCCACATTTAATGTATGGTTTGCATCCTCTGTCCTTTGTTGAAATTCTCTCCAGTTACCCTTACCCCCACCCTTCCAATAAAATCTGATACTCCTACAGGCCTCTGCGTGCTGGAGTCTGAGACGACTGTAAGGGGAGAAGAGCCTACTCCATGTTCAGCTTGGAGCTGACGCCCAGGCAGAGGTGAAGCGGCACCCTAGGAAGGGCCTTTGTCCAGGAGCTCCATGTGGTGACAAAGTCGGCCGTAAGTGGGGGGCCTGTATGGAAGAATCTCAGAGAGTGGCCTGGAGGGAATCCAACTTGGAGAAGTGGCTGCCCCAATGAACACCTGACCGAGGAGTAAAATATGAGGGGGCAAAACTTCCTTCCCCGGGATTTTAGAGAAAGGAAGACCCTTGAGGTGGCAGAAGTGGCTAATGCTTAGGTCACATCAATGACGCTAATGCTTTCATTGGTGACGAAATTATAAAACAACCCACATAATCCAAACCAGCAGTCATTGAATGGGACTTATATCTTTACTGTATTTATTCACTTTAAAAAAGAACGTTTTGGGGGGTGCCTGGGTGGCTCAGTCAATTAGGCATCCGACTATGGATCTCCGCTCAGGTCATGGTCTCATGGTTCATGAGATTGAGCCCCACATTGGGCTCTGGGCTGACAGCTCGATGACTGCTTGGGATTCTCTCCTTCCCTCTCTGCTCCTCCCCTGCTCACCCACATGCATGAACACTCTCTCCCTCTCAACATAAATAAACTTTTAAAAAAGAACATTTTCCACATTTGACTATTTCTGAAATTAGGATGTATAGTTATGGTGGAGCCGATGAGGAGAATAATAACAATATAATACAGCTAACGCTTGTATACAACTTAATGTGTGACAAGTGTTCCTCTAAGTCCCTTATCTGTAACAACTTATTCGTAACCCTATGAATTAGGTACAGTTACAATCCCCTCTTCGGGAGCTGAGGAAACGGAAGCACAAAAAAAGGTGAAGTACATTTTGCAAGATGTCACACATGCATGTCTCTTAAGAGGCAGAGGTGTGCAGAGGCATGACCCTAACCATGACCTGGGCATCCTGTTTACCAAAACCTTGGGATTAGTGTTCTGCCCCAAAGCCATCTCTAAACCAGCGGTGCATCTTACATCCCCAGTGTTATTTTAGGATCCAGGAAATCCAGCGGGTGGTGAAACAGTGTCTACAGTGCAATCTCAGTCTCACCTTCATGCACTGGGGACCCGAGAGGGACAGGAGAGGGCAGCCACAAAACACACAGCCAGTGGCCTCTCATTATCTGCCCTTGAGTCCCAGCTATGCCACTTACAACCCGAGCGAGCTAAGGAGGGTTTGCAAATCCCTCCGGTCCTCAGTTCCCTCTGAAGTGAGGGACAGTCATAATGATTGCAACCTCACAGAGCTGTGATGACGAGAAAGAGTCTTTACATGTGAAGTGCCTTGAACACAGCGAGTGCTCAATAAACGGAGACCATTTTCATCTTTCATTCGACTTCCCAGAGTGCCCAGAGGAAGGGCCTTCCCCTCAGCGTTTAGTGAAGGGAGTGGTTCTTAGGCAGTGAAGACTGGCATCTTTAGACAGTGCCAGCCCTCAGTCGACTCAAGCTTTCTAGACTCTTCTCAGTGCTGTAGAGCACACAGTGATGGAAAGGCTCCCTGCAAGGCCGCCATTCTCCTGGAGAGCCACTACTACCACAAACCAGGCACAACTTGGTGGCAGGCCGGGAATGGGTAACATTTGCTCATTTAAACTGGAAAACCCGTGTCTAGGTGTTTGTTGCACACCGTTCAACTTTTTTGAATATTTCAAACCTGACCTGGGTTTGCAGGAAGACTTTGTTAGGAAAAGCAAATACTCAAGCAAACAAAAATCAGACATTGCCAGGCGCCTGGGCGGCTCAGTCACTTAGGAGGTCGACTCTGGATTTTGCCTCAGGTCATGATCTCAGGGTTCGGTTGGTGAGCTCGAGCCCCGCATCCGAATGCATGTTGCCAGCATGGACCCTGTTTGGGATTTTCTCTCTCCTTCTCTCTCTGCCCCTCCCCCACACATGTAGGAGCATGCTGTCTCTCTCTTTTTTAATTAAAAAAAAAGTTTGTTTATTTATTTATTTATTTATTTTAGGGTTTTGTTTTTGTTTTTGTTTGGCAATAGAGAGACACCGAGCATAGTGGGGAAAGGGAAGAGAGAGCGAGGGAGACACAGAATCGGAAGCAGGCTCCAGGCTCTGAGATGTCAGCACAGAGTGCAATGTGGGGGCTCAAACTCACAGACTGTGAGATCATGATCTGAGCCAAAGTCGGACACCCAGCCCACTGAGCCACCCAGGCACCCCTAAAAGTGTTTATTTATTTTTGAGAGAGAGTGTGAGTGAGCATGAGCGGGGGGAGGAACAGAAAGAGAGGGAGGCACGGAATCTGAAGCAGGCTCCAGGCTCTGAACTGTCAGCACAGAGCCTCACATGGAGCTTGAGCTCACAAAATGCAAGATCATGACTTGAGCCAAAGTCGGATGCTTAACTGACTGAGCCACCCAGGCACCCCTCTCTCTCTCTCAAAATGAATTTAACAAAACTTTAAAAAGTCAGACACTGTTATCTTGAAGCAATGCATGGCCATGTGCCAAGTAACATCCTGGAAATTAATGATTCCAGTGCTAAAGTGAGACCTACTTAACGAGCAGAGAGGATGTTGGGCGTGAGTCCATGGTAATCAGGCAAACCCCCTTTTAACTGTAAGCTTATATCCTCTTGTTCTCTCTGTGGAAAAGAAGGCAAGCTTTTAATCCTCCCCTAGGTAAAGACCCCTTTAATGGGTTATTAGCACAGAATCAGTGAATTTGAAAACAGGGTTTGAGAAGGGATGTCTGGGGGGTTCAGTTGGTTAAGCATCCGACTCTTAGTTTCAGCTCAGGTGTCGATCTTCTGGTTTGTGGGCTTGGACTCTGTGCTGTTGGGATTCTCTCTTTCCCTCTCTCTCTGCTCCTCCCCCTACTTGCTCATGCTCTCTCTCTCTCAAAATAAATAAACAGTAAAAAAATTTTTAAGTTAAAAAATGAAGGGATTTGAGAAGAAAAGTGTAGTTGAGAGGGGAGATAAAACTGCCCCATGACCTCAGTGGTGCGAGATCTTTGTGGGGGAAGGGGAAAAAGAATCCGAGGCTGTGCTGATGTCTTTTATAGGAGACATCTTTTTTTTTTTTACAGTTTATTGTCAAATTAGTTTCCACATAACACCCAGTGCTCATTCCCACAAGTGCCCTCCTCCATTGACCCATGAATGACGGTGAATCAGTACAAATGTGGCACCTAGCTTCCTGAGACCCTTTTGTCGCCTTCCTCTGGGAATGTGCATGGAGCTTTGGCTTGGAGATTTCAGATGGTCCCCCTCAGCGTGTGTCCCAAGGGGCAAGACAAAAACCACAGCCATGGCAATGAACTCATGGCCCTCTCATTAGGAGCACACTGCTTCCACCAGCTAACTGGGCCCAACTAAGCCAAGCAAGCAGTCAAGACACCTGCTCTCTGTGAGGTGCCCCAGAAAGGACTTCTCGCTGTATATAATAACCAAACTCTGGTCCCTCATCCTGATATTCAGTTTGGCTCTGGGTCTGAAACTGAAATCAGTCATCTCTCAAAGTAGAATATCTTCCAGGGCCACCTCTGGGCATGGGGCCCCCCAACTCATAGATACTACTCCAGATACTCCAGATACTACTATGGTGCTCATTTGTGTGTTAGAAGTTTGCAGCCCTGATTCTCTGAGGAAGGGACAGGTATGAAAAACACCTGGGGGAAGTGTGTGGGTAACAAATAGTTATAAGCCAGCTGGTAAACATTTGGTGACCTATTGTCCTTCTTTTAAAGATTTTTTCTTTCTTTTATTTATTTATTTTTTTAGAGAGAGAGCGAGCGGTGGGGGGGGGGAGGCAAAGGGGCAGAGAGATAGAAAGAATCCCGAGGAGGATCCACGCTCAGCATGGAGCCCAACACAGGGTTACAGGATTGGATCCACGACCCTGGGATCACGATCTGAGCTGAAATCAAGCCAGATGCTCATCCTCTTGAGCCACCAGGTCTCCTGGTAAATTATTGTTTCTTAGAACCACTTATGGGTTGAATCCTCAGGGGCGAAGTCACCACCGTTCATCTTTTCTAGAAATAGTTGGGGAGGAGATAATGTGTGGAATGAACAGCAAAGGCAGAGTTTAAGCAAATACACAGAACAGCCAGAAACACTGAGAGCTGGGTAATACTTGTCAGAGACAGTGGACGAAATAGGACTAGCATAATGATTAAGAGACAGGCTGAGGAAATGGCCTGCCTAGATTTAAATCTTGCCATGCTGTGCCATTCCATACCTGGGCAAGTTAATTAGCCTCCTTGGGCCTCGGTCTCCTAATCTATAAAAAGGAGATAATAGCAGAATAGCTACCTCATGGAGTTAGTGCAAGAGTATATGCGTTATTAAATAGAAAATTATAACAGCACACCTAAGCACATGCCAAATGCTCTATATTATTATTTCTAAGATTTGAATGTTTCTAGAATGTTCTACCGACCTTAGCTGCCATGCCAGTTTAGTGAGCAGCCATTAAGGACAGGGCAATTCAAAGGTGGGTGAGAGGAGAGCTGCTATCAGGAAAACTTCCAAATTCAGGTCATCGAATACCACCCGCAAAGTCTAGTTCTTCTACACACCCACGTTTGGGGGGCAGGGGAAAGTGGGAGTGTTTCCACATGGAAATGGAAGGTTGAACTTGCTTATTTCGGGAAAAGCCAAAACAAACAATATGGAGGTACAACTGGGGCCGTCCCCACCTACTTCCTAGGCGACTTCATAGGAAGCTTGGCATTGGCCCTTTGAGTCGTGTGGGGTCATCTGGGTCTGGTTCTGTCACACACCTACTCTTTTCTATTCCACCATGTAACAAAGAATCAAGTCACCGTTCTTTGGTTACCGATCACTTTGATGAGTGCAACTCTTCATTTCCTAGTAACCGTTTCCTTCCTCATTACTAAGCCCTACCAACCGAAGGCCTCGGAGCCCTTCCACTCTGACTCAGAACAAGAAACCCACATGGCAAGCCCGACGCCATGAATCAGAGCTTTTCCAGTGTTTGTTGATAGCAAGGGAAGGACGCAGATATGGCAACAGCGATCACAAGCGCTACGGCTTTGGAAACCTCTCAAACCAATTTCTAGTCACTCGTCATCTAAAGATTTTTCCTGAGGGGTAAAGCACCTTGATGTGAAGGCGGAAACAATGACACAAAAACTGCAAAGGCCTCCCTCTCCGCCCCACCTCATCCTATGCTCCACTCCGTCCTGCGGCCCACAGGTGTTTCATCGCTCAGGATGGGGCCGAAAGGGGTTTGGCACTGAGTTCGCATCAAGGGGTTAGCAGTCGTGAGCGTGACCCCTCTAGGTAGTATTTACAATTGCGAAGGGAATCCCAGGTAGGGTAAGAAATCTCTAAGTGGGAGACATCCGAGCCCCGTGACTTCTAGTCCCCAAGTCCCAGAATAAGATGAGCTGGTTCGGATGAGAATTTTCTCAAGTATCCCAACTAAGCCATTTCTCCCACACTGGCCAATCTCTAACCAAGTATATCCCCTTTAGTTTTCTTTTTCTTTAATATTTATTTTTATTTCTGGGGCGCCTGGGTGGCTTAGTCGGTTAAGCCTCCGACTTTCACTTAGGTCATGATCTCACAGTTTGTGGGTTCGAGCCCCGTGTCGGGCTCTGTGCTGACTGCCAGCACAGAGCCTGGAGCCTGTTTCAGAGTCTGTGTCTCCCTCTCTCTCTGATCCCCCCCCCCCCGCTCATGCTGTCTCTCTCTCTCTCCTAGAAATAAATTTTTAAAAATATTTTAAAAAACTATTTATTTTTATTTCTGAGAGAGAGAGAGCGTGAGCAGGGGAGGGTCAGAGCGAGAGGGAAATACAGAATCTGAAACAGTCTCCAGGCTCTGAGCTAGCTCTCAGCACAGAGCCCGACGTGGGGCTCGAACCCATGAATCATGAGATCATGACCTGAGCCAAAATCAAACGCTTAACCGACTGAGCCACCCAGGCACCCCCCCACCCTCTCATTTTCTTTATTTATAAGCCTTATCTTTCCTATCGGAAATTGTCTTGTTAATTTCTCTATTTGATGATTGTCTGTCTACCCTCCTGACAATGTAATGGACATTAGCACTGTCCTGCTCATTCACTCTTGTATCTTTTAGGGCCAAGAACAGTGTCTGCCACATAATAAATAGATGCTTAATAAATACTTGTGACGCAAATGAAGGAATAACGGACCGGAGTGATTATTATTATTTTTTTTTAGCAAGTAAATTGTTCCTCTCCCCCTAGCCATTGACAATTCAAACCCCATAAAGTTTTTTATGGAGCAAATAAGACAGCCCTCTGTCTTCCCTGGGCTCTAAATAGCACAGGGCTGTGGCAGTGATAGGAAGCACCGGTGATTTTTGTCACTCACAGGATGTTTGGCAAGAGGTAAGCTGGAATTCAGGTTGCCAGAGGCCAGAACACTCTTCTCAGTATGTACAATCCAGCTTGGGGCAGGATGGGGACACTTTACTTGTAACGTAATTGAAATGCTGAAGAGGAGTTTGAAAGGTGAAGAGTACAGGTCTCCACGCTACAGCCCCACAGCCCTGAAAGTTCAAGGGTTTCTACTTCGTTAGATGTACATCTTCTAATGACTCCTCGCTCTCCATGGTATTTGCCTACGATAACCCTCACAACAGTGTAGGGGCTTTGGACAGGAGCCTCCCCCCCCCCATGTGGATTATTTTGAGCTGAAGGCAAATCGAGACCTGCAGGCTCAAGAGAAACTCTTACCCCTCCCTTAACCACACAGAAGAATCTACACTGGAGGGTCTTTCCAGAATAAGGGTTATTAGCAGAGATGCATTTTATCTGAGTGGCCCATCTGTATGGCAGGAACCACACCTAATTACCAACATCTGCTCTTCTTATCACTCTGTGAGGTACTCTCCTTCCCTCTGAAGTCCCAGACCCCCGCCCCCTTCTCCTTAGCTCAGGATGACACGTGTACCTCAGTTTGCCTGTCTATGGAATTCCCATGTCTGTGTGGAGTCCCGGTATGTATGGTATTAAATTTGGTTTTCTCCTGCTCATCTGTCTCATGCCAGTGGCTTCTTAGTCCAGCTGGAAGGACCCTTGAAGGGGACAGGAATCTTCGCTCCCCAACAATAGCAGTAAGGTGTGTGGGTGGCAAGTATTATTAGGCCTCCATGCAGGTGGAGAAAGTGAGACACAGCCAAGGTGGGTGAGGTGAACCGACTACGTCGCCTATTGCGTATTCCGTTCAAGGCTCCACTCAACAAGCGCCTGTTTTAGATAGGCATCATTCTCAAGCCGTGTCGACCAATAGCCCACGTTATTTTTCTCACTCACTCAGACCTGGCTTTGCTTAGCTCAGGACTGCGAGAGTCTTCTCTGATAGCCTAGAGGCTGCACCTGGGCACACAGTCACACATGAACCCAGCGCTCAAGAGTGGTGGGTTTCCTGTATAGAATGAAAGGTGCCTTCTGATTGGTTCACGATCACAAGGCTCAGTCTGGGGCCTGGCACTGTGTTTCCCTTGCATTATCTCATTGTCTTCTCATAACCCTTGAGGTAGGAAGTCTCTTTATCCCCTTTTTATAGACGAGGAAACCGAAGCTCACTGACTTGTCCAAGGTCACGGAGCTAATAATTGGCAGAGCCACTTAAGCATGAGTCACCTAGGTCTACCTCATTCTGGAGTCAACCTTTAGGCATTTGTGCTTCCAGCTGAAGACATACCCACCGGCACCCGAGTAGAGCACGGAGATCTAGCAACCTACACACAGTAGAAAGCTCATGTCATCTTGCAGAGAGGGTGACCGCATGTGTAGAGTCTTCTGTTGGGAAGCAATATTTTAGAAAGACTCCTATCCGACGACATTGTAATTTGTAAGTTCCCACCCGTAAAGGGCCAGCCCTCAGTTATGTGGAAAATGGGCTCATCTGGAAGAGTCGCTCCCCCGTTGGTTCTGGAGAGCTGGGCTCGCTTGCCGCTGCTAACCTCCCATTTCACGCCGCAACGAAGCAGTAGTAAGTTGCAGAGACTGTGAGCACAGGCTCTGACGTCAGACGCCTGGGGTTCTCATCTTGGCTCTGTCATTTGTTAGCCCTATAATCTGAGGCAAGTTACTTCGTCTTTGTGGCCCCTGTTTCCTCACCTGTCGCTCATTCAATGAGTTATTATTTGTAAAGCACTTAAAACAGAACCTGGCATGTAGTAAACCCTGCATGAGTTATGCCCTTTCAAGTAAGAAATGACCCTGTGATGGCAAACTGGCTCATAGACAGGCCACCAAATAGACAAAGTACAAGCAGCCCGTTGAAGGTTAAGCCTGGAAGGTAAAACTTCGGTGCACCAAGTATTTCTCTTTCCTCTTTCCACTGTTTGTTGTTGAGCTCCAGTGTAGTTAGATTGTGGCCCACCAGAAGCCACACTCTGTGACCACCAAAATTCAGAATGACCCACCTCTGTCTTCTAGCAATTCTGCGTAGGTGACTCAGCGCTCACTTTCTAATTCCCCCTTAGCACTTAAGCCCGAGGCGAGCCTGAACCACAACAGTGGATGACTGGGCGGCCCCTCTCGCTCCTTCCTTTAGAGTCTCCCTCCTCCAATCTCCCAGGCACTCAGGGCCTTTAGTAGGAGCCTGGCCGGGCAGGGTTCCTTGCAGAGACAATCCCACAGGTTATTGGCCTAGGGCTCCAGTCCTTCCCCGTATGGGATTCTGATTGAGCAAAGCCTACATCCAAGTAGCTAGCTGGATTCAAATGGCCTAAGCCCTCATTCACCAAACAAATGAACTCCCCCTGCAACAGTTCCCTCCTCTTTACTAGTGATCTGCAAGACTGATCCGAGATCGGTTGGTGTTTCCATCTCCCTCAGGATGTCCCCCCTCCTCTTGCCAGGCCACCCTTGATAGCTATGACCTCTCTTTTTTCCAAAGTTGGCCATAGCAAACCACATCTTAGGAGCATCTGAAGAGTATGTCTATAGCATCTCTACTTACGTCCTCAGTAGGGAAATGTTGGATGACTTTTATCTTTTTTTTTTTTTTTTAAATTTAGGAGGTCATCTATTAACTATTTTTCTCTGCAAGTTAAGAGATTTGGGGAAATTTATACTTACAGAAATCCCCAGATTAAAGGCACGATTGCCCTTTTTTGATTCAGAAGAGCACATTTTATCAGTAAAATATAAGATCAATTCATGCATGTGGAGAGTTCTCATGAGACATTCATCCATCCTTATGAAATGTTGGATTTTATGCAAATGGAAGTATATGGTGCATAACTTTAGTAATGAGTTGATGGCATTGTCTCTCTGATATCTGACTTCTCTTACTTAACAGACACTTTTCCCTGCACTAGGCAGCCTTATGCTGAGATTTCTTTCCACTCTTCTGCTCCTCTCCACTCCCTCCTTGCAACCCATCCCACCCCATCTCTATTTATTATAGAAATGAACAAAGACAACATGTTATGGGTTGAGTTGTGTCCTTCAAAATCCAAATGTTGAGGGGCGCCTGGCTGGCTTAGTCATTGGAGTATGCAACTCTTGATCACAGGGTCCTGAGTTCGAGCCCCATGGTTGGTGTAGAGTTTACTTAAAATTAGAAAAAATAATAATAAAAAAATAAAAATTCAGATGTTGAAACCCTAATCCCTGGTACCTCAGAATATGACTGTATTCAGAGATTGGGTCTTTAAAGGGATGATTAAGCCAAAAGACATCGTAGAGGTGGGTCTTAATCCAATATGACTGGTGTCCTTATAAAAAGAGGAGATCAGAACACAGACACACACAGAGGGAAGATGGTGCGATGGCATAGGGAGAAAGCAGGCATCTATAAGCCAAGGAGAGAGGCCTCAGATGCAACTAGTCCTTGGACTTCTGGCCTTCAGAACTGTTAGACCTTAAATTGCTATTGTTTAAGCCACCCAGTATGTGGTATTTTGTTACATCACTCTTAGCAAACAAGTACACTACATTGCATAGGCAATTAATATTACTCTTTCTGGATAGTTAAGATGGTCAACCATGCAAATCTTTGATAACCTGTATATGCCAAAAGGCCAGGTATCCTGGGGCAAGTCTCCAACAAGACAGATATATCCCGGAGCTCAGGGTCACCGTTGTGAAATAACGGGCTGGCTTAACCAACAGTGACTATAGACCTCAGCACCTTGTCCTTACAGTCTGGCATTCTGACGGCAGGAGAGTCTGTCACAGTTTGCTCTGTTTATGAGAGGCAGCCAAGCTAAGGCGGCCAGATCCACTTTGTGGGTGCCCCTCCCCTAAGATCCCAGCTCCCACCGTCTGAGGCCTGTTGTGGAAAGAGCTACCAGCCCCAACTTGAAACAATAGGTCTGACCGCCTTGGTCACTGGCGTAGGCTCCAGTGGTGAGCACAGAAGAAGGAAAAAGAACCATAGCAGAAGGGGAAAGGCCCTGGGTTTCGAAACCTGGCTTCTTAATCTTATTCCCAAGGATTTTGAGTGAATTACTTATCCTCTCAGGGTCCTTTTTCATACATGGAAAATGAATGAGTTGTACCCCCGTACCCCCTTCCTGCTAAGACAGAGGCTCTCAAGGTAGGATCGGCATGAATCAGTTGTAGCACATCATCTGGGATACTTGTTTCCAATAAAATCCTGGGCCCTACCCCAGACCCACTAAATCAGAATCCCCTCTCTTGGGGCCTCGGAATCTTCATTTTAACAAACTGTATTGCTCCAAGGTCTCTTCCAACTCAATATCTCATGAGCCTATGACCTGTTATCCACTCTGTCTATCCCTGGTATCTGTTTAGGACTAGGATCACTTTCTTGCTTGAACCCCTTGCTACTCTTAGCTGCTGGTTCGATCCTTAGTGCAGCTGGTGATGTCCTCAAGTGCTGTCAGCTATAAAAGCCCTATCTGTACTTTTAAGTAAGGAAAAAGGTAAAACTTAAGATTTGGTGGGAAATAAGTTGGAAACTACTAGTTTAACATGAACTTTTGATATTGTCTTGCTTTTAATTCTCCAGAACTTGTTGGTCTCTCACGGACACAAATAATCAGTGAGTAATATCACTAAGACTTTCCTTGAACAGATTCCTTTGACCAAAACCAAACCAAACCAAACCAAACCAAACAAAACAAAAACAACGGAGAGAAGAGTTCGCTAATCATTTGAGTTCTACCAAACGTCACATAATCATTTTGCATATCCGTATTTTGGCCTTTCTTGCTAAAGGTCTTTCCTGGGGTTTGTAAACAGGAGTTTGACAAGAGTCCTGGTACCGATTGAGCTTTCTTGGCAATGTCACAAAATTTCCAACCACAAAGTCACTCTGCATTTGAGTCAGAGCAATTAGAGGAAGACTAATGGCTGTGGACAAAACTACTGAAATATTCTATTGAAGAAGCCAAATAGATAATTAAATTGCAAAAATGTCTTTTTACAATGGTGGGATACAGTCTGCCACCTGTTAGCAGAGAAATGCTCAGAAGATACTTTTTTTAAAAAATATCTTTATTTATTTCTAGGAGAGAGAGAGAGAGAGAGAGACAGCGTGAACAGGGGAGGGTCAGAGAGAGAGAGAGACACAGACTCTGAAATAAGCTCCAGGCTCTGAGCTGGCAGTCAGCACAGAGCCCAACGCGGGGCCCGAACCCACGAACCGTGAGATCATGACCTAAGCGAAAGTCGGACGCTTAACCGACTAAGCCACCCAGGCACCCCATTCTCAGAAGATATTCTTAAAGAAGAGGAGAGGGGCGTCTGGGTGGCTCAGTTGCTTAGGCGTCCAACTCTTGATTTCAGCTCAGGTCATGATCTCAGGGTTTGTGAGATGAGCCCTGTGGGGGCTCTGCGCTGACAGTGCAGAGCCTGCTTGGGATTCTCTCTCTCTCTCTCTCTCTCTCTCTCTCTCTCTCTCTCTCTCCCCTCCCCTGCTCTCTCTCTTTTTCAGTAAATAAATAAACTTTAAAAAAAAAGAGGAGAAAATATGAATATTTGAGACTCTCTCACTCAGGCTGTAGGGAATGGCCCTGAAGGATACTTCCTGGGCCTTCCTCTGACATCCGTTTTCACAATCTTTCTATAACTCAATGCTTCAGCCTTTACTTCCAGATGATCTGGCACTGCCCACTTTCTAGTGCCTGGGTTGGTGTCTCAAGGAAAGGCTTGTAGCAGCTAGTCCCAGATCCCTAATAGTATAATTAATATTCAATATTAGTCGGGGCGCCTGGGTGGCTTAGTCGGTTAAGCGTCCGACTTTCGCTTGGGTCATGATCTCGTGGTTCGTGGGTTCGAGCCCCGCGTCGGGCTCTGTGCTGACTGCCAGCTCGGATCCTGGAGCCTGTTTCAGTCTGTGACTCCCTCTCTCTCTGACCCTCCCTTGCTCATGCTGTCTCTCTCTCTCTCCTAGAAATAAATTAAAAAAAAAACATTAAAAAAATTCAATATTAGTCAATATTGTCAATATTGCCAAAGTCAATAGCAAGTTCACAAACACATATGATCTTGGATTGAGCATAAACACATACCACAGAGATAGTTGGTATCTATTTAGCCGACTGAGTGTCGGCTAAAGGAGTGGTACCCTATGTAGAATTCAGAATAGGCAAAGCCACCAAATGTTCAAATGGCTCTTTTCACTTGAGACTACACTGGCGCTGGTAGCTTTGTTATTTCCCGAGCATTGGCAGCCAATGACGGAGATTTTCTTATATCAAGATCACTCTTTCTTCTCATGGAATCCAGGATAATAAAGAGAGTCTATACTTAAAAAGAAGCTCACAGCGCAAACGATTTGGATTGATAATGCTGGTGCAATTCAACAAAGACAAATTCTGGACTGTAACATTTTCCAAACATCTACGGGGCCCTATGTAAAACTTAGGGTAGAACTCTTCAGCAATGTGACAAAATGCAAGAACTCTCATCAGTACTCTATAGAGTCTGGGTAACACCTCCACCAGCGGAGCCACTTAGAATCAGAAAGCTTCTGCTTCTCACCTTAGGATTTCATCTGATGCCCTCTAAGATGCTAGAATCTTCTCACTTGGTTACCACGGAGGTAAGGTGTAAACCCATCAGGGTACACTCTCCGCCAAACCAACCAACCAGATTAAAAGGGTGTGGGAGAGGCCTCCACATATACAGCCTCCACATCAAGGCCACTGAAACATGACATTCGCTAGGAGTACGTGCTACAGGTGCCAATACAGAGTCTGAGTTTGAGGGTGGTAAGCTTGATCCGCTGAAAATGACTCATCCAGTCACACCCATGCGTGCTCCATTGTTCATGGAGGGGTATCTGTTTAGACAGTCCTCATATGCTACTCATGCTCAGCGGCTCCACCTTAAGGGTCTTTGAAGAAACGACTGTCTTCACCAAATAGAATAAAAGCTCTCTGAGGGCAGCAGCCACGTCTCCAACCTTTTAACCTCGTGCCTTTTGCAGACAAGCAGAAGAAAAACCATGATGTCATAGTGATGCAATGTTATTAAAAATAAAGCATTTCTACGGGCATCCCGGTGGCTCAGTTGATTGAGCATTCAGTTGTTGATTTCAGCTCAGGTCATGATCTCACAGTTCGTGGGATCCAGCCCCACATTGAGCTCTGTGCTGACAGCTCAAAGCCTGCTTGGGATTCTCTCCCTCTCTCCACACCCCCCCCCCACAAATAAATATATAAACACTTAAAAAAAGAAAAGAAAGCATTCTGTTATGTTGCTTTTTAAAACAGTGGTTATTATAACGTGGAGCACCATCAGATGCTTGGTAGAAAAGGCCAAGTGGAGACAACTGTAAGTGGTGAATGTTGTCATGAACTCGATGGAGGCATCCTTTCACAGCACATAAGTACATCAAATCACCATGATGTACATTTTAAATACCTTACAATTTTATTTGTTAATGATACCTCGATAAAGCTGAGGAAAAGCTAAGTGAAAAAAGCAGGATACAATCATTACCTAGATTCTATAATCACAACTATGAAAAGTTTTATGTGAAGGAAAGATCAGAAGGAAATATGACCAGAATGGTTATGCTAGAAAGATAAGTTTATGAGTACTTTTGTTCCTTTTCTCCTTTTTTGGCCATATCATTAAATAACACTTTTCTAGGATTTTATTTCAAAGAGGACTTTCTGGCTAGTTATAAAGTTAAGTTCCCAAGTTGAAAGTACGAATTGACTTTTTTTCCCCCTTGCCTAACCCAATCTTCCAGAAACGAGGGAAGATGGGGATCCGTTGAGCTATTCTTCATCCTAAAAATGTTGCCCAGGAGAGGGGCTCAGCTGGGCTCTTCACTTCGGTAAGTAAGCCCGGAGAAACTCTGAGTCATCCCAGAAAAAGAGCCAGCAGCCTCATTTCTGACAGTCCTTTTTTTTTTTTTTATTTTTTTTTATTTTTAAAAAAATTTTTTTTAATGTTTTTTTATTTATTTCTAGGAGAGAGAGAGAGAGACAGCGTGAGCAGGGGAGAGTCAGAGAGAGAGGGAGTCACAGACTGAAGCAGGCTCCAGGCTCTGAGCTGGCAGTCAGCACAGAGCCCGACGCGGGGCTCGAACCCAAGAACTGCGAGATCATGACCTAAGCGAAAGTCGGATGCTTAACCGACTAAGCCACCCAGGTGCCCCACTGACAGTCCTTTTAAATCAAGGCTATCTGTAGCCCATTTTTATGCATGCCTCCCAGAGTGGTTTCAGAAAGCTGAGTCTCAAGGAAGATAAGAAACAGCTGGAAACCCCTGATTTTGGCTCAGTGTGGACAGACCCGGAAATCGGGAAAGGGAAATGGAGGCTGCTGGGTACAAGATGGTGACTCCTCTTCCTGGGAAGGAAGATGACCCCCTGTGGCTAAGTTTGCCACTGAAGATCTTTCCCTGTCCCCACAGATCATCAAGTGAATAACTAGGTTCACCAAAATATTTTTAGGATGGCTGCTTACTACCTTGGCCCGCTTGTGTGCACACACACACACACACACACACACACACAATCAAAACTACATTTGAATCAATCCTGCAATTTTTTAAAAATGGGGAGTGAAGTGTCAGGGTGCCAAAGAAGCTTAATACATAGTGTTTGTTGAGGAGACAAAAAACAGTTAAGTGTCATTACCTGGTGCTAGGTAAGTAAGTACAACATGAATGGAAGAGCATTCCAAGACTACCAGAAGGGACTCCAAGTTACTCTGTCACCTTCTGGGCTCTGGAGCTGTTTTCATTTCTTAGGATTTGATATTTAATAGTGATGGAACATACTTTTGAGACCCAGTGCTAAAATCATCTTATTCGTTTACGAAATCAGTTCCTAATAGGGATGAATTTGGAAACAACTGAAATAGAAAAACGGTCACCCCACCCAACATTCAGGGGAGAGCGGGTATGAAGCCGTATGGCCGGTAGGAATCCAGTGATGCAAAAGGTATGTATATTTATTTCTTTATTGAGAGAGAGTGCATGCAAACCCATGAGCCTAGAAGGAAATACTCCAAAATGTTATCAGTGGTTATCTTTGGGTTGTGGGTGCTTTTTGTTTCCTTCTTTATATTTTTCTGTATTTTAAAGTTTCCCACAATGAGCACTTATCACTTTTCTCATCAGAAAACCAGAGCTCCATCAGGCATTGGTGATGCATTCTAAAACACAGAGCCCTACATGAAAATAATGAAATGTGTTTAAGAACAATTTTAGAGAAATCTTTGGCTAATTGAAAATGAATTCTTCGCAGAAATTAAGCCTGTTTGAAGTAAACTTTTTTCCACTGAGATCTAATGGGGTAGCCACACACACTGCTTCCCACTCCACACACCCAGAAACTTGCCCTAAGATCTCAGTATCTTGACCAATCACTCAGAGCCTGAGCAGGCAGGAGCTGAGAGCCTGCGGTATGGCCAGCATTGCACTGGGTGTGATAGGGCTGCAGAGATCTCTCCTCTCTGTTGTGAGTGAGCTCAGCCCCCACAAGCTACGAGAGGAATTTGTATTTTATCTGACCATGCCTCCTCTGGCATCTCCTACCGTAACGAGAGCCATCATAGAACAGAGGTTAAAACACAAACACGGGAATCAGACTCGGATTTTCATGTGCTTGGTGCTGCTTACTGGCTTGGCCAAGTAACCTGACCCTTCCCAGCTTCCATTCTACCTCACAGGCGACTGTTGGGAGCCTCCAGTGAGATAAAGCATGTGAAATCTTTGGGACAGACTGGGTATATCGTTAGGTACCCAAACTATGCTGGTCCCACCCTGTTCCCTTCCCAATGTCACCTCAAATTCTGAAGTATTGCAATATCTTGCCAGGTGTTAAGCAGGAAAGAATCACAGAAATGGCAATACAAGGCATTGGGTGGAAAAAAGAGAATGGTAATGTGGAATGCAGTGCAAATATTTGATACCATTCCTAGCCACCCACAAGAAATATAGACTTTCTCTATGTAGGGAAGGGCCAAGTTGTGTGGTAGATGATTCAGTTGCTGCAGGAGCTTAAATGAAAGAGCGAATCCTATGGGGCTTCCTGGAGGACGTACAGCTGGAGTTGAAGCTTGGAGAGACGGGTGTGGGGAGATGCAAAAGGAGTGGAAGATATTGCGGGGAAGGTGAATGGAAGTGAAGGCATAATGGAGGCATTAAGGATGCTGGGGCTGTTGGCCTAAGCTCATACCCGTGCTTATAGCACTAGTCTGTGAGCAGAACAGCAGAGTCTCTCAGGGAACATTTTAGGGTCCAGTCCCCTTATTTTACATCTAAAAAACTGAGACCCAGAAGAGGAAAGCCACATAGTCACGCAGCTTTTCAACAGCACAGCCAGGGCTAGAAACTCGGTCTTCTGCCCTCCCAGAGCCTGGTGATGTGGCACAACACTGGGAGAGCCTTGGGGGCAGGACCCTGCCTTCGTCAGAACTGAGTGGGGATGGGAGGGGGGAGAGGGGCATGACTGCAAAAGGGATGTTCTAGAATTGGATAGCGGTGATGTTTGCACAATTCTGTGGATATGCTAAAAAAAAAAAAAAAACATTGACAGGTATACTTTAAATGGAAGAATTGTGGGATTTGTATCTTGACAAAGGTGTTATAAGAAGTACTGAAGCCCCAGGGCCCATCCTGGGTCCTGGCCCAGAACAGGGGCCCAGTCGCCAGGAGAGGAATGGGGCAGGTGAATGGCGGGACAATAGCGTGGTAGACAGTAAAGACCATTTGTAAACTGCAAAACTTCATGCACACCAAGCAGAAACACCTGGGTGCCTTTGAGGTGAGGTCTCTCGAGTTCACTCTCTGAAGTTCTTAGCTTTGGCCTTAGATGCCATTTCTCCCCCTCCTTCCCTCACTCTGAATGCCCTTGATCTCTTCATAAACAGTTGAGATCAGATGGTGCCCTTGTGTTAGTAGTGCCAGCTGTCAGGTTCCGGGTGCTGGCAATGAGCTAGGTGGGTGTGTGGAGACCTGTGGTTTGGGAAGTGCTTGGGCCAGCAGGGGCCCCAGGCAGTGCCCCCATTGCCTCTGGTACCATGACAAGCACCAGAGAGGGGTTCGGCTTTGAGGCCCACCTGGTTTATATGCTCCACGGCTTCCCAAAACCTTTTGTGAAGCTGAAAGGGGTCCCTCAACTTCCTGAACACAGTGGTAAGGCTTTCGATAAATCAAAACACATATATCCACAACTGTTTTCCCTCCGTTCTCCTTCATTCTTCTTTCATTCATTTGTTCATTCATTCCACAAAACAGGAAGGGCCCGTATCCTTGTGGACTTCATGATCCAGTGGGAGAGAGAGTAATCCAACAGTCACCATGGTAGGCAGAATTCTAAGGTGGTTCCCGAAATGCCTACACCCTGATGTACATGCCTTGTACCATTCCCTCCCCGTGCATGTGGGCAGGACCTATGAGTATGATGGGGATCTTACTCCTGTGATTTGGTTACATTGTATGGCCAAGGTGAAGGGACTCTGCAGATGTACTTAAGGTCCCAAATCAGTTGGCTTTGAGTTACTCAAAAGGGAGAGTCTTCTGGTAGAGCTGACTTAAACAGCAAAAGAAATTGGCAGATGACAATTGGGACAGACATTACAGAAAGGGAACATAGGGTGCTAAGAAGGTCTACAAAGGGGATATTTAACTATATATGTCTGTATATAGATAGATAGCTATTGTCATATATATAAATATATCTATATCTAACACTCAACATAATAGGTACTGTTTTCCAGGTGCTGTTTTTTAAATTTGTTTTTCATTTTAAAATTTATTTTATTATTTATTTATTTGTTTATTTATTTATTTTAAAGAGAGAAAGTGTGAGTGGGGGAGAGGGGCAGAGGGGAAGAGAGAGAGAGAGAGAGAGAGAATCTTAAGCAGGCTCAGCGTGGAGCCCGCTGCAGGGGCTTGACTTGGGACTTGATCCCACAACCCTGGGATCATGACCTGAGCTGAAATCAAGAGTTGGACGCTCAACCAACTGAGCCAATCAGGTGCCCCAATTCCAGATGCTCTTCCAGGTGCTGAGAGCACTCTTCCAGGTGCTCACTATAGTCCTAGGAGCAGAGACCATTGTCCCCATTTTGTAGATGATGAGCTGAAGGTGCAGTGAATTTACTGACGTACGTGATGTTGTGTGCTTGGAGAGCAGTGAAATTGGGAAGCTAGGCAGTGTGGCTCTGCTGCTGAGGGTCAGTCCTAGCTGATTAGCACAGAAAAAGCCTTCCTTGAGTGGGGAGGTGGGCGGTGCTTTAGGATAAAAAGGATGAGCTTAGTTCTTCTTTTGCATCTTTCCCCCTCTTTGGTTTCTATGGTGTCACTCAGTCCTGATTCTCTCTTCTTATGACTCCCTCCTTGCTTCTCCTTTCTCTTTTACCTAATTTTGAGACTCTCCCAAGGTTTGGTTACTTCCTCTCTGCCCTCTTTTTGATGTCCTCTTCCTTTCTGAAAGTGCACTTACTCTAATGGATGGTCTTTTAGGGTATTATGGAGTTGTTCGATCAATTGTTAGTAATGAACCAAAACTAATTTCAGAATCAAATGACCTATATGTCAATTTGTGTAAAAGGTCGTAAAGGTACTTGGAGAGAAATGACTACTACACCAGTTTGCAATTCTAGGTACCCAGTAGAGTCACATAAGGAAGTTACTCAGGTAATTCTCATGTGTAGCCAGGACTGGGAACCATCGGGTTAATACCGATAAAGCCAATGAGTACAATCTTCCTTTAAGGAGGTCTAAGAGTTACCACGAAGGGGTGGGTACTGTTACTTTGTTAACAAGACCATGCATGAGTAACCACAAGCTAGAGCAGCAGTAAAAACATCCTACATCCACTGGTGCAACCTGCAAAAATCAGGAAAACAGAAAAATGATAGGACATCATTTTCTTTAGTGGACTCCACACAGCGTTAATTTAGTGTCACACAGATGAGGAAATAAGGCAGTAAGAGGGTGGGAAGAATTGGGGTAGCAGTTTCCATATATATTATTGAATCCACATGACACTGAGAAATATATATTATTAGCCCTGTTTAAACTGCGGAAACGGGGGCACCTGGGTGGCTCAGCCGGTTAAACGTCTGAGTTCAGCTCAGGTCATGATCTCATGGTTCATGGGTTCGAGCCCCGCGTCGGGCTCTGTGCTGACAGCTTGGGGCCTGGAGCCTGCTTCGGATTCTGTGTCTCCCTCTCTCTCTGACCCTCCCCTGCTCGTGCTGTCTCTATCTGACTCTCAAAAATAAACAAAAAACATAAAAAAATAAAATAAAATATTTGGAAATGAAAGCATACAGAGGATGTGAGATGCCCAAGGTTATAGAGATAATAAGCCTGAAATAAAAATGTACCTTATGAATGAAGAATATCACTACTCTTCCTCTTCTAAAAGCATTATCAGGAATTGATGGTGAATATTCTGCATTTTCACATGCATTACGATAATGTTTTTTTGTTAGTTCTATTATTAACATAAATTTGATTAACAGATTTTCTGATATTAACCCATTCTTGCATTACTTGAATGAGTCCCTCTTGGTGAGGGTATGGGTATATTAACATGGTGCTAGATTTAATTTACTAATATTTTACTTGGCTTGGTTTCAACAAGTATTTAGGTGTGAGAGTGATGATAGGCAGCTTCACTTTTTATCCTCTTTTTCAGGTTTTTAAATTTTATTTTATCATTGTAAGAACACCTAAGATCTATCCTCTTAACAAATGTCGAGGTGTCCAATACATTATTGTGAATATAGATATGATGCTGAACAGCAGATCTCTCGAGTAGATCTCATCTTGTTCAAACTGGGAATTTATAGATGTTGATTAAAATTCACCATTTCCCCCACCCCAGCCCCTGCCAAACACCATTCCAGTCTTTGAGTCTATGAATTTGGCTATTTTAGGTACCTTATATGAGTGGAATCATGCAGGGTTTGTCTGTCTTTCCATGACTGACTTATTTCATTCAGCATACTTTCTTCAAGGTTCATCCATCCTTCTTTTCAAAGGGCACCTGGGTGGCTCAGTCAGTTAAGCGTCCGACTTCGGCTCAGGTCATGATCTCACGGTTCATGGGTCTGAGCCCTGCGTTGGGCTCTGTGCTGACAGCTAGCTCAGAGCCTGGAGCTTGTTTCAGATTCTGTGTCTCCCTCTTTCTCTGATCCTCCGCTGCTCTTGCTGTCTCTCTCTCTCTCTCTCTCAGAAATAAATAAAACATTAAAAAAAATTTTAAAGGGTGAATAGTATCCCACTGTATGTATATACTACATTCTCTTTATCCAATCTTCTGCCGATAGACATCTAAGTTGTTTCCACACCTTGGCTATCACCGCAATGAACATAGAAGTACTAATAGCTCTTCAAGATACTAATTTCAATTCTTTTGGATAAATATCCAGAAGTGGGATGGCTGGATCACACAATAGTTCTATTTATAATTTTTTGAGTAATTTCCCTACTTTTTTCCATAGTGGCTGCACCATTTTGCATTCCTATCAATGTGTGCAAGGGTTCTAATCTCTCTATGTTCTCATCAACACTTGTCGCCTTTTTTTTTTTATAGTAGCAATCATGACAGGTGTGAGGTGATGTCTCATTGTGGTTTTAATTTGCATTTCCCTGATGATTAGCGACATTGAACATTTTTTAAAATATATTTGTTGGCCATTTATATGTGTTCTTTGCAGAAGTGTCTATTTGAGTCGTTGGCCCATTTCTAAATTGGGTTGCTAGCTTGTTTTTTTTGAACTATGAGTTGTAAAAATTCCTTATATATTTCAGAGACTCACCCCTAATCAGATATATGGTTTGCAAATATTTTTCCCTTTCTGTAGGTTGCCTTTTCATTCTGTAGAATGTTTCTTTCGCTGTGCAAATAATTTTAGATTGATGTGGTCTCGTTTGTTTATTTTTGGTTTTGTTGCCTATGCTTTTGGTGTCATATCCATGAAATCACTACCAAGACCAAGACCATGAGACTTTCCCCAAGTGTTCTTCTAGGAGTTTTATGGCTTCCAGTCTTACGTTTCAGTCTTAAATTCATTTGGAGTTGATTCTTGTGTGTGGTGTAAGATATGGGTCCAATTTCATTCTTTTGCATGCGGATATCCAGTTTACCTAACATCATTTGCTAAAGAGACTATTTCATTCCTATTGTGAATTCTTGGCACCCTAGTCAAAGCAAAGATCAGTTGACCGTATACACGTAGATTTACTTCTGGGATCTGTATTCATTTCCAATGGTCTATATGACTGCCT
The DNA here is from genome assembly GCF_003009895.1 of Hyaena hyaena. NCBI lineage: Eukaryota > Metazoa > Chordata > Mammalia > Carnivora > Hyaenidae > Hyaena > Hyaena hyaena. The sequence continues at coordinate 371,072 of NW_024081304.1, read as the reverse complement.
TTATGCCAGTGTCTTACTGTTTTGATTACTGTAGCTTTGTAGTATATTTTCAAATCACAAAGGATAAGACTTCATGATTTGTTCTTCCTTCTCAAGGTAGTTTTTGGCTATTCAGGGTCCTTCCTTGTTCCACATGATACTGAGGATTTATTTTCTATTTCTGTAAATAGTACCATTGCTATTTTGTTAGGGTTGCATTGACTCTGTAGATTGCTTTGGATAATATAGGCATTTTTACATTATTAAGCCTTTTGATTGATGGACATGCAGTGTCTTTCCATTTGTTTTTATCTTCCTTAACTTTTTCATCAATAGTTTGTAGTTTTCAGTAGACAAGTCTTATTATACTTTCTTAGTTGAATCGGTTCCTGAGTATTTTATTCTTTTGGGTGCTATTATAAATGGAATTACTTTCCTGATTTCCTTTTCAGAGAGTTTGTTGTTAGTGTATAGGAATGCAGCTGATTTTTGTGGGGGTTTTGGGGGTTTTTTAAATAGCGTTTTATTTATTTTTGAGACAGAAAGACAGAGCATGAGTGGGGGAGGGGCAGAGAGAGAGGGAGACACAGAATCCGAAACAGGCTCCAGGCTCTGAGCTACCAGCACAGAACCTGATGTGGGGCTCAAACCCACGAACCGTGAGATCATGACCTGAGCTGAAGTCAGACACTTAACCAACTGAGCCACCCAGGTGCCCCACAACTGATTTTTGTATATTGATTTTGTGTCCTACAACTTTACTGAATTCATTTACTAGTTCTAACAGTTTTTTAAAATGAATCTTTAGGGTTTCTTATATATAAGATCATGTCATCTGTAAACAGGGATCATTTTACTTCTTTTCTAATCTTTGGATACCTCTTATTTCTTTTTCCTGCCTGATTACTCTGGTCAGAACATCCAGTCCAATGGTGAATAGAAGTGACAAGAGTGAACATCGTTGCCTTGCTCCTGATCTTAGAGGAAAAACTTTCGGTTTTCCACCATTGAGCGTGATAGTAGCTATGGGCTTGTTGCATATGGCCTTTATTATGTTGAGGTACTTTCCTTCATTCCTAGTTTGTTGAGAGTTTTTATCATGAAAAGGTGTTGGATTGTGTGAAATGCTTTTTCTGCATCCATTAAGATGATCGTGTGCCTTTTATCCTTTATTGTGTTAATGTGGACTATCACATTGGTTGATTTGTGTATAGTCAACCGTCTTTGTATCCTATGGATAAATCTCACTTGGCCATGGTGTTTGAGCCTTTCGAAGAGCTGTTGAATTCGGTTTGCTAGTATTTTGTTGAGGATTTCTGCTTCTATATTCATTAGGGATATTGACCTATAGTTTCCTTGTGGTACCTTTGTCTGGCTTTGGTATCAGGTATCATTGTGCAGGCATCAGAAGATGAGTTTAGAAGTGTTCCTTTCTCTTCACTTTGTTTTCAGAAAAGTTTGAGAGTGAATAGCATTGATTCCTCTTTAATGTTTAGTAGAATTTTAAGGCCATCCAGTTCTGGGCTTTTCTTTCTTGGGAGGTTCTTGATTCAATCTCCTCACTCATATTGGTCTGTTCAGATTTTCAATTTTTTCATGATTCATTCTTAGTAGGTTGTATGTTTCTAGGAATTTATCCATTTCTTTTAATTTGTCCAGTTTGTTGGTGTGTAATTATTCATATTAGTCATATGTGATCCTTTTTTATTTTGTGGCATCAGTTGTAATGTCCCTTCTTTCATTTCTGATTTTATTTATTTGAGCCTTCTCTCTTTCTCTCTCTTTTTTTAGTTAGTCTAGCTAAGGGTTCATCAATTTTGTTTACCTTTTCAAAAAATTAACTTAGTGTTGTTGATTTTTTTTACTTGATTTTCTATTTCATTTATTTCTTCTCTAATCTGTGTTATTTCCTCCTTCCTGCTAACATTTGCAGGCAACTTCTGTGTTAAAAATGTTCTGGACCTCCTGAAACTGACATTCATTTTTCTTCTCTGTTTCCTCTACTTCCTTTTCCCCATTTATTGAATCAAATCCCCTGTGCTAGGGGAAGAGGCTAAAGAAGAGCCACAGAGCTAGGTGAGGGGGTGGGGAGAGAGTGGAAAACTATCAGAAACCTTCATTGGGAATTAGATTTTCCCTGCCTCCCCCCTCCTACCCAAAAAAGCCTACATTTCTTCCGGGCCATGGTTTGAGCCTGCCATTCTAGAATGTTCCATAATGCAACTATTACTTTCCTGCAGAGGTCATGAAATGTAGATTTTTGGCTTTCCGGTCTTGCTCAAAGATCATCTTCATTTCAGTGAAATACCAGTCCAGAACTACTTCATTTGAAAAGTGTCATATGCTGTCCCCAGCCTCGGTTTAGGAATAATTTGTGCAAAAGCCACAATTGCTCTTCTTTACAAAACCTCTACTGTGGTTTTCGCACATCACTGCTACCTTGAGCACAGTCTTTCCTCTTTCTTACAGGAGTAAGAGAAAGTATTAGTACTAAGTCAGCTCTGCACACATTTCCGGTTTCAGAGGAGCTAACTCTGAAGATGCAGTAATTTTCATCTTTCACCAACTTTGTGAAGGATACTCCCCAAACGCACTTCACGGATAGAAAATTCTCAAGTCCTAAGCTGCAAATGAACACTTTGCTTTTAGGTGGGAGTAGATTTTGAGACAGGTTTTTGTTAAGAATGATGAAAATAGGAACATTAGTAATTGACAAAATCTATTAATTTCTAGGTTCAACCACATGAGCGATATACTGGGTTGGCATTTTGTATCTGGTGGCTACTAATGCTGTGAACCCTCAATGCCAGGGGCAGAAGTACACAGTGTTGGAAAAGAAGGAAAACTCTCACCAACTCCCCTCCCGTATAGCTCAAAGACCTGGAAGACTCCCTTTCCCAGAACACACGTGGCTCTACCTGGACACAGAAATGTGGGATCTCTCAAAATCTTTTGCTATCAAAACTGCACCCTCTCCTTGTCTAGCAAATTAGCCAGTAATGGTCCTTAATTAAGATGGTGGTGTGAGCTTTCCTTTTTAAGGCAACTTCCTTACCTACAATTAATTGGCCCTTAATTCTCCTTAAGCTTGCCCTTCCTGTCTTGGTGGGTGTGGAAACAGCCAGGAAAGGGAAGAATTATGAAATCCTACAGGGTCCCCAGAGCTCTGCTCCTCACCCCGGTGCTCAGAGGCCCCTGACCCTCCCTGCTTTTCTTCAATTTCTTGACTGGCTTCCCAGCTTTCAGACACCCAATCCTTGGCACTGAGAGTAGCCACACAGTCCCCAACACCCCCCACACAAGGCATGAGGTAACTTAAAAGCTTCCAGGGAATTTATACTTGAAAAGAAGGCCTGGGTACAAAGACTGCCCTCTTAGAGAACACTCCCCTACCACCAGCCAACAGCAAGGCCTGGTGGGAATGGTGGGAAGGTGTCACCTGCATGGTTGGGGGGCGGGGGGAAATGTTCTTAGGAGAAAGTATGAGAACTGTAGGTTGAGCTAGGGTGACAGCCAGGGATGGAGGTATCTTCTGGCTGCCCCACCCCATTTCCTTTTTCCTATTTGTTTCAACAAGTCTTCTTTTTTGATTTACTTTTAGATATTTTCTGTACTTCTCATGTTCTGTTCCTGACCTGAGACCCTTCTCCAACCACTTTGCTGCCATTTTCTCTCTCTGGGTCTCAGTGTTTCTTGATGAATCCTGCTCCTTGTGCCAGAACCAAATAAATCCTTCTGCTATTGATAAGCCCACCCATCTGCACAGCCTGCCCTCCCCTTGACCCTGGATCTTTTGGCTGAGTGGTGCTATTTTTGGACAAGGAGCTCTTTAATTATGTATGTATGTATTTATGTATGTATTTTAAAATTTATAATTTTAAGTAATCTCTATACCCAGTGTGGAGCTTGAACCTACAACCCCAAGATCAAGAGTCATACGCTCTACTGACTGAGCCAGCCAGGTGCCCCAAGGAGATCTTTTTATTTTTAAAATTTCTTTAAAGTTTATTTATTTATTTTGAAAGAGAGAGAAAGAGAGCGTGCACAAGAAGGGGAGGGGGCAGACAGAGAAGGAGAGAGAGTATCCCAAGCAGGTTCTGTGCCGTCAGTGCAGAGCCCGACGTGGGCCTCAGTCCCATAAACCATGATGAGATCATGACCTGGGCCAAAATCAAGACTCAGACACTTAACCGACTGAGCCCCCCAGGTGCCTCATAAGGAACTCTTTTTAGACTCACCTTGTGTGAGTTGAATGTGATAACCACTACACTATGAAAACTGACTTTTTAGACTTACTTTGAATTGTACCACATAGGTGCCTCCTTGTAGGTGATGTGAGAAGTCATCCCTAGAAATTAGCTATCCTTTGCCTGAGGGGCGGGGGGTGGAGGAGAAGGCTGTGGAAGGACAGAGATTGAGAAGAGACTGGGGCCCCTTCAGTGGTGCTGCTGCTTTTTGCAGAGCACAACAGTTTGGCTTGAATAAAAATATTCCTAGTCGCCAAAAATTCTTCTAGGGAGAAGCTTGCTTTTGTCACATTCATTCAATAAAATGTACCGATTACCTACTATATGTTCTAGACGCTGGTGCCATGAGTGCTTGGGGAACATGACAGACAAAAAGTGCTATCCTTATGGATCTTACATTGTAGAAACTGCTACTGGGCCAGGTGTCAGGACCAGGAGTGCTCGTCACAGCCCCATGAGTTGTTAGCTGTGAGACCTTGGAGGAGTTCTTTAACAACTCTCTGAGCCTGAAGATTCTTATCAATCAGAGGGGTATAAGTTTGAATGCATTGATGGATATGGAAGTGTGCTCTTTGAAGAATATCAAATACCGTATAAATATATGGTTTTATTTTTGTCTACCCTCACCCCTTCCAGGGCTTTTGAAGAGTAGTTCCTAACCATGGGCCTACAAGAAATGAAGGCACCCGGGGACTATTTCACCTAGAAGGATTCTATGAGTGCATGAGAGTGCTAGTTAGTAGTCAAAGACAGGTAGGTGAATAAATAGATCACAGGTAGAGACACGTATATTTTTAAATATATTTAATTTGAGAGAGACAACAAGCAAGCAGAGGGGGTCACAGAGATCTTAGGAACCTTAAGATCATGACATGAGCCTAAATCAAGTCAGACACTTAACCGACTGAGCCACCCAAGTGCCCTGAGATACCTATATTTTATACAAGTAACACATATCCATTGTGGGAAACTTAAAAAATACAGACAAGTTAAAGCAAACGGATAAAAATATTACGGAATTTATCACTCAGAGATAGGCCCTGTGGTGCCTTCCAGACTTATTTCTCTTCGCACATATTATAGACCAGTGTACAGCATCATCAGAGGGGCCACACAGTCCTTGTGCTTGAGAGCGCATCCCCTGTTGATGAGCATCTTTCTTTTCACGTCACGACTGGTGCAGCATTTCATAAGATGGGGCCAACTTTTTCCATACAAGTGTGGTATTTGTTTCCAGTGGCTTCCATAACCCTACAGCAAGCTTGCACACTCCACACCTATGCCACCACAACCGGGTAGCTTTAAACAACAGAAATTTATTCTCTCACATTTCTGGAGGCCAGAAGTTCAAGATCAAGGTTGCTAACAATCCTTGATGTCACTTGGCTCTGGCAGGCATCACTTCAATCTCTGCCTCTGTCGCATTGTCATCTTCCCTCAGTGTGTGTCTGTGGCCAATTTGCCCTCTTCTTATAAGGACACCAGTCATTGGATCGGGGCCCGTCCTAATCCAGTATGGCCTCATCTGAATTTAACTAATATCTGCAAAGATTCTATTTCCAAATAAGGTCCTATTCACAGATTCTCAGTGGACAAGAATTTTGGGTGGATGCTATTCGAGCCAGTGCAAGTGTCAAGCCCATTATTTATTTGAACATGCTTCCAGTATGATTGGTTCTCCCATGTCAGGAGAGGGGTCCAAGCATCCATGACCCTGTCACAAAAGGGGGTGCCAGGGCTTCCTGATCTTCTGGATCAGAAAACATCTTGATGTCAAAACCCTTGGTTGGAGGGGCACCCGGCTGGTTCAGTCAGTGGAGCATGCGACTCTTGGTTTCGGAGTCGTGAGTTCAAGCCCCGCATTGGGCATAGAGATTACTTTTAAAAAAATCCTTGAGGATTAGATGTTGGATGGGATATGGATGTGCTCTGGTGGACACTGTTCTAAGTCTACACTTAGCAAGATGGCACTGTTCACTGTGGGACATTGTGAAAGAGAAAAGTTCTCAACTCCATTTATCTGCAGGTGAATGCTTGAGCTGCAATAGGTCTCAAAGGTTGTGGTAATTGTTTCCAACTATTAACCTGTAGACAAAAATTAACATGGGTGCGGAGAATGGAGAGGAACATACAGCTCATTTCTAATTAGTACTCATAGGCGCTTTGGAGACACTCTCACCTTACTTTTACTTTGCAGTCTTAAGTGGAACTATGGAAAGATTCTATTTTTGCCATGACATTTGTACTAAGAGTGTATCACAGGGGTCCTTCTACGCCAGTAAATCTGCTTCTCTACCAAAATGTATTTAACTACTAATCACACATCCTTTGATACAGCCCTTCTCCTCCTCACCCCACCCCTACCGTGGTCCCTGACATCTTACCATTTAATTGAATCTCTTCATCTCCTTTTGTACCCTCCACTCTGCCAGAAAAAAAAAATGCTTCCTGTCCCTGGCATTTCCTTAATTATATGCAGACATGGTTGGATGTTCTTTGCTAGGCTGCTGAGTCAGAAGCCTGGACGGGCCAGCTGCAGTCTTAATGAACTGACTCAGGAAGGAAGTGCTAACAGAGATGGTGTACCGTGCAGTCAGTGGGTGGGAGCAAATGCTGGCTAGAAGACCTGAGCCTCGTGAGGGGCAGCTTGATTCCTGGGGAAGAGCATTGGCTGGAAGTCTGGAGGCCCGGGCTAGTCTCTGCTCTGCCACTAACTTGCTGCATGACTTGGTAAGTCATCCCTTTCTCCAAGCCTCAGTTTCCCCATTTTTGAAACCATGGGGCTGGCCCCAGGAAACCCTGTGGGACATCTAGAGGTTCTCTGAGTGAGGTCCCCACTAAGAAGACAGTCTCCTGTGAGGATATTAGGAAATGAGTTAGGAGCAGAAGTGCTGTTTCAGAAAAAGCCCCAGGAGTGAACCACAGGACAGATCAGAGTGACTGCTGGAGCCTGAGGTCAGAAGTAAAGAGGGCAGCCTGGAGAATAGTAGTTAGAAGTTAGGGAGAGACAGAGTGAAAAAGACAGGAGAGAACCTTGAACCTGTGAAGTCAAGAAGAAGGACTGGGTAAGGGTAAATAGGGGCCCAAGAAAAGGTTGTGTGCTGGGGATCTGGGTGCATAGGAGCTAGGGGCCAGCCTACCAGAGTTCTGGAGCTCTAAGGGAGGTACAGAAGGCAAGCTCAGACCAGAATGAGGGAGGTTAAAAATGGGCTTCAACGACACAGACAAGCCTTACATGTTCATATCAGGCTAATTTCTGAAGGAAAATGGGCGCCAATAATATACCCACCTGTAGAGCACTTGATCTCTGAGATTCTTCACTCTGGAGCAGAGGGGATTTTGTTTAACTATAAAGCCTTAATATTCTGTGCTCCACCTTTAAGGGCCCATTGGAAGAAGCTGGGGTGCTATGCAGAGCCCAGAGCAAGGCTTTGGTCCCAAGCATGCAGCCTCAAGAGAAGGAATATCCTCGGTCTCCGGGTCTTTGCATGTGTTATTTCCCGTACCTGGAGTGCATTCTTCTCTCACCCAGAAAATTCCCTCAGGGCTCTAAGTATCTCCTCCAGGAACCTTCCCTGACCCTCTCACACTTCACCCTCACTCCTCCTGCGTGCTCCCACAACCCAACTACTTGCCTTGTTGTGACGCTTCCCCAGTGCCCTGTCGTTGACTCCTTGCTTCTCTGTCTCCTTACCTTGTAGCTCTTTCTTCATTTGGGTTCCCCAGACCGATCAAAGAGCCTAGTGCTTGCTAAGTGCTGAGAGAGTATTTGCTACATGGATGTTGACCACTTGGTGTCAGCCACAAGGCACCTCAGGTGGTCCTACCATAGAAGCCATCAATGGGAAAACCTTTGTGAAATTGTACAGGAAGATGCTGCGGGACTTGTGTCTCTCAGTTAGACACACAGCAGGAGGTGGTAAACTCATACGAGGGATGCAGCAACATCCAAAAGCCCAGTTATGACTAGAAATTTCTTCTAGAACTTTCCTTAAAGCAGGCTGGGGGTGGGGAGCACATCAGGGAGTTGGGGATCGAATCCTGCATCCAAAACACAACTCTGGAGGGTTCTTTCCCTTTAGAGCCAGAAAAAGAGGGACCACTCACTCATTCTCCCTCAGATACGAAGCTGCTGACTGCCTCAAGGATGAACTTTTCTCCCTTGTCCTCTTTCCAAGGTTGGCCAGATAGGTAGAAAGAACATGGATGAACAGTGACCCTGTCAGGCATGGATTAGATTGTCTTATATCGTTTTCTCACCCAATTCTCAGGACGACCCTATGAAGCAGGAACTATTGTTATCTCTGCTTTATAGACAAAGCAACTAAGGCACAAAATGGTTAAATGGTTCACCTCAGATCCCACAGCAAGCAGAGGAGTCTGTTAATGTCTGCTACCAAATTCTAGTTATTCCCACCACCCTTATCTGCCCCTCAGAAGGATTGTTACGCAAAGACCCTAGTCAGGTTAATGGCATTATTATTTTCAAACAATTGTGTTAAATGACTGTGTTCTATATTTTTGAAAGATGCTGGCAACAAAGAGGACATGGGTAGCAAATGAGCACATTCAAAGATGTTCAACATCATGAACCATCAAGGAAATAGAAATCAAAATCATAATGAGATAATATTATAGGCCTACTAGATAAATAATACAGATGATATACCAACTGCTAGCAAGGATAAGGAGCAACTGGAACTATCAGTCCGAACTATCTTTGGTGACAGAAGGCAGAATCGTGGTTACCTTTGTGAGAAGCAGAAGTGACTGGGAGAAGACAAGAGAAGGGTTTCAGAGATAAAGGTCTACATCTGGGGGATGATCACAATGGGTGTGTTTACTTTATGAAAATTCATTAAGCTTATGATTTGTGCACTTTTCTGTATGTAAAGGTTTACTTAAATAAAAAGTTTAGTAAAAAGTAAATTACTACAAAAGCAAAATATGTTCATTGTAAACATAATGCAAAGAGTACACAGGGTATAGAGCAAAGAGTACAACCTGCCTCCCCACCCCACCCCCAGTTCTACTCCCCAGTGGTAATCAATGGTATCTGTGTTTCTTGTCGTCTAAGCATATAGATAAATATAGCTTTATTTTTCTTATGCAAATGGTGAGTGGAGGTAAACTGCCTCCACAAGTCAGAAACAAAGAGTGAGCATTTGCAACAAAATTCACTCTGGGGATCTGGGGTGGAGGTGGGCAGCTGGTCATAACAGAGACTGAAGATTATGGTCACACTAGCAAAACTAACACCTAAAACCAGGCCAACATTCCAAACATCCCTATCCCCAACATCATTTGTCTATGCTGGAGATAATGATCCCTAACCCCCTCCTACCTTACTCCTCCTGAATATTTGGAGTGTCAGAGTCAATATAGTCAACTAGAAGACTGCTGCACAATGAAAAAGGAGAGAAGATTCTCAACTAGAAAAGCAAAGGGCAGTAGATGGACGTTGAATGCTGGGATTTGTCAGTGGAGTGCTAGAAGCCAGGATACAAAGTTATGGCAAGCATGTCTTCTCCTAGGGAGCCTTCCCTGATATTCTTTCTATTTCAGCCCCCTGGCTGGGTAGGTACTCCTCCTTAATGTTCCCCCAGCAATCTGTGTTCACCTCTACTTGGCACTTCTCACATTGTTTTATGTTTGTCTGCTCATGTATGGGTTGGCTGCTCTGAACTGGGAGCTCCTGGCAAGGTAGGGACTACCATTATTTTATTTTATTTTATTTTATTTTATTATTTTACTTTATTTTATTTTGTTTTGTTTTAGAGAGAGAGCATGAGTGGGGGATAGGGGCAGAGAGAGAGAGAGAATCTTAAGCAGGCTCCATGCTCAGTGTCGAGCCGGATGTGGGGCTCAGTCCCACAATACTGGGATCATGACCTGAACTGAAATCAAGAGTCGGAAGCTCAACTGACTGAGCCCCCCAGGAGCCCCGGGACTATCATCTTCAGCATCCAGTTCAGCACCTGGTCCACAGAAGCCCCCAGTGAATGTTGATTTGAACAAATGAACCGATAGAAAGAAATGTTTCCTGTAATTGCTTCTACCTAGCCAACAACAGCAGTGTTGTGGATGGAGGCACCAGAGAACACATCATCTCTGCCTTTTTGCTGCAGATCTACATGGAGAATCCCACACGGGGCAACACAAATTCTCAAGGCCAGATAGGACTTTGCACCGGGAGGTTTAAAATGCAATATCGGGCTTTGAAGAGAATATATAACACAAATAATTTGCTATGCATCGATAATGGAAACTTGCATTGTCCATTGACTAATAGAAAATAAGCAATAACTCTTAAATCATCTTCCTTTTAGTGCGGTGTGTTTAGGTTAACATGTTGATCGTTTAATGTTTTTAACAATGTGATTTTTTTCGCCTTCTAGATCTCACAGAAATGTCTGACAGGGAACTTTAAACAACGAATAAGTCCAGGGTTTTGTGTTGCAGCATTGTTTAATATCATATGACTGGAAACAACCTAAATGTTCATCAATTGGGAACTAGTTAAATAAGTTATGATGTGTCATTACACAATGGAATACTATGCCGTTGTAAAAAAAAAAAAAAAGAATAAAGAAGCACTTTGCTGACATGGAATAATCTCCAAAATGTATTGTTAAATGAAAAAACAAAGATGCAGAATAGTGTATTGTGTACGACTGTGTGTAAAAAAAAAAAAAAAAAAAAAAAAAAGGAGGGGTGAAAGAGGATATCTATGTACTTGCTTGAATGCACATGAAAGCATCTCTGGAAGATAGCTCAGAAATTGACGTCTCTGGTTGACAGTGGAGGGCTGGGAGACAGACCTGGAAGGAAGACTTTCCGTTGCACATTCTTTTACATCATTTACCTTTTAAACCATGTGAATGTGTTGTCTGGCCAAAAATAAATGTAAAAAGAATGAAATCACAACAGCTGTGGGAAACAAGAAAAAGTTGACATTGGTGTGAAATAAATTTTGAGAAATACAAACAAGTAAGAAAGGCCATGACTTTGCACTAGCAGACAAAGGAGAGCATAAAGCATTGCAGTTCAAGAACTCAGAGGTAAGAGTGGGTTTCCCCAAGGAAACACCAATCTCAGAGACAATACGTGCAAAGAGCAGGGGTAAGCTGACAGGTAATTGTTATGGTTAAGTCATTCAAGAGCTGCAGTAGAAACAGCTGGGACAGGTGGGCTCTTTTTCCCTCCCTCTCCCTTCCCCCATGAACCCTTAGTCAGCAGCAGCATTTGGCCTTTGCCCTCTGGCTAAAGGTGCCAGATGTGGGCTCTGGGGAGTGTGCTAAGACCTCCACAAAAGACAGGAAAAAGAAAACAAAAGAAAAACCAGCATCAGTCAGGAGTGAAACCCTCTAAAGGGCTTCACCCCAGAGAAAATCCCTCCTTGTTTCATCAGTTGTGGGGGTCCCTGGTCTTCCTGCCTCTCCACCCACATAACCTAAAGGGAAGCCTGCCTGTTGACAGGCTCTACCCACTGAAACAGAACCCACAGTCAGCCCTCCCATTCCGAAGAATGGTTTGTGGGGGGAAACAGAGCAGTGCAATTGCAGAGGAAAACCTAGGCTGTCTGCCCATAAAAGTGAACATAATTTTTCATTCATAAATATGACCAGACAACCACGGGTCATCAGGCATTTGAGGAAAACTATCAACATGAAAGAGAAGAACCAAAATAAACAAATGGAACTGACCCCAAAGGAAAGAAAGATAACTAAAGGAACAGAAGAAAACTTAAAACAAATATATTATGCTTTATATCACCAGAGAAGATAGCCAGTGTTATTCTATCAGATTAGATACAATGTTGAACAACTCCTCTTTCTCTCCCCTTAAAAGAAAATTTAGTAAATTGGCAGAGATTTACTAATTCCTTACCATGTGGCAGGAAGCAAGGATGTTCAGTTTTTATTTTTTATTTTTTTTTATTTTTTTTTTTAATTTTTAATGTTTTATTTATTTCTAGGAGAGAGAGAGAGCGTGAGCAGGGGAGGGTCAGAGAGAGAGGGAGTCACAGACTCTGAAACAGGCTCCAGGCTCCGAGCTGGCAGTCAGCACAGAGCCCGACGCGGGGCTCGAACCCATGAACCGCGAGATCATGACCTAAGCGAAAGCCGGGCACTTAACCGACTAAGCCACCCAGGCTCCCCAGTTTTTATTTTTTAATTGTCTCTTTCCTCTAGGAGCCCATGGTAGGGAAATCAAACAGGTCAGTTATGAGTTTACACGGCAAATGCAATGATAGATTAAGCACAGAAGGTAGATTAAGATAGATTAAGCCTCCCACCTTGTCTGCTGGGAGGGGATATTTCAGTAGGGGCATCTCTTCATCAACCTTAATGGATAAGGGCAGAGGTGTCCAAGAAACAGCTTGAGCAGGTTGTGAGAGATGAAGGCAGAAAAGTGGGCAGGGGACACAGATCACGTTCTGGGCTAAGAACTGAGATGCCGTGCTCTGGGCCAGGGTTTTCCAGACATGTTCAGGGAAAACAGTCCGTGTGAGGCCCTTTGCAGAACAAACAAAATGCTGATACATTTAACTCTTTCATATGTACTGGAAATAATTTTCCTAGCAGAAACTATGACTGTGTTCTAGGTTATCAATATAAAATCACAACCACAAGCACAGTCACACCAAAAACAAACTGTTGAAGTATGATCCATTGTTTTTTGAATTTTTTCCTTGATACTTATTTGCTGCAATGCCATCGTTAGTTAGCAGTAAGGCAGTAGTAAAAAGGAGGGCCAGAGATTTAAGAAGATTTTGGATAAGAAAAAAACTGAAAAGTGAAACAACCTACTAACTTAATTCTTTCTGTGAACTAAGAAAAAGATGATTATTATTTGACTTTGGTTGTAGGCCACTTTCATGCACTCCATAGATCTACAGATTTCTTGAAAACTAAGTTTAAGAATCACTTCTGGATGCATTAGGTAGCTGCAGATTTTTTTTTAATATGTATTTATTTTGAGAGAGAGGGAGAGAGAGAGAATCCCAAGCAGGCTCCACACTGTCAGTGCAGAGCCCGACGCAGGGCTCGAACCCACGAACTGTGAGATCATGATCTGAGCTGAAATCAAGAGTCGGATGCTTAACCGACTGAGCCACACAGGTGCCCCTAGGCAGCTGAAGATTTTTAAGGAGGGCCCAACCCCAGGGCCAGGCCACTATTTCTTGGAGGAGAGACAGGTATGGGATGTCCTGACACAAAGGACGTTTGATACAGAATCAGTAATCAGAAAATAAAGCTCGAGCTTGGAAGGTGGAAAGGTAGCCAGTTGTTGCAGAGGACCAGGCAGAAGGATGGAAGAAAGAGCCTTCCAGGATTGAAGTGCAAGCAAGCTATTCTGGAGCTAATCCCATTCGTGTTGAACACACCAGAGCACCATCAATCTGTGTCCCTGGATCTGGGGCAGAGTGTTAGGGATCAAGTCAGATTAGGCAATATGGTCAGTTATAAGATTTAGAATGAAAGTTCTGCTAGCAGTATGAAGGGTGGGTGGGGCAGGGCAGGAAGGGAAGCAAGGAGATAAATTAGGAGAATACAAGTCAGTCATCTAGGGGATGTGGGACCGGACTCTGAGGTTGACAGGAAAAACGTAATGGCAATCAAGAAGCTTTGGGGAAGAAGAAGCCACTGGGATTGGGGAGGGCTCTGGGCAAGAGAGAGGGAAGAATTGTGGCCGTCATCCAGGTCTCTGACCTAGACAATTAGGTGGGCGTAGTAGCACTCTTCCCCCAGACAGGAAGAACCTTGAGGGAGAACAGGTCTGGGCTAGAAGTGGAGTTAAGCGTAGGGGCGTGCAAATGTGAGGTGGCTTTGCAATACCCAAGTGGAGATGTTGAGAGATAGTTAGACTGACAAATCTGAAGTTCAAGGCTGTGGTTATAGATTTGGGATCTATCACAATGGTCATAGTGAAAACCATGAGAGTAGATGGGAATCACCCAAGGGAAAGTTGTAGAATGAGAAGTGGGGAGGGGAGGAGAAGGGAGGAGAGGAGGGTGAGGATGGGGAGTACCAAAGTTTTAAGGGGAACATATCAAAAACGGGGATCACACAAAGAAGTATTCTGAGAGGCAAGAGCAGAGAGCTCTCAGAAGGGTGACAACAGAATCATAGGTCAACGGACTAATAGAAAGGTCACTAAAAACAAACTCTAAAAAAGGATTCAGCCAAAACGATTGAGCTAATAATGGTGTGAGTGGTTTCCGGGGAAAATGGGGGGCAGAAGTCAGACTGCAGGAAGCTGAAGTTGAGAATGTGGGAAACAGGGAGCTCGGACAACTCTTTCTTAAAGGTGGGCACGTGAACAAAGCCTGCCTCTGCTCGCAGCTCTGCGGTGCCGTCAGCATTCCTGTCCCTGGGCAGTTGGCCGAGCTGATCTTGGCAGGGCCCTTGCAGTTCTGGCGTTCTGTAATCTTTAATCATATGAAACTGACTTTGGAGAAGTCCTCGAGCCCCCTTTTTGGCTCCCGTGATGGTTTTCCTTCAGTGGAACTAAGGTTACTTGTCTAAGAACTGAAGCCTCTGACTTGACGGATGAAAGTGGATCATGTGTATTGAAGCCACCTACTTGGTAGATGTAGTGACGAGCTGCACAGATCTGGGCCCAGGACAGGATGCTGGCGCGTGGGAGGGGGAGAGAGCAGGTGCTAACTATACAGATAGTGTGCCTAGCAGAGCACTTTGTTACATTTCCTATTTGTCTCTCAAAACAATTTTATAGGAATCACCAAAGTGATCTCATCATGGTTTCTCGACCAGGTTGGGATGTGGGGTAGGGATTTCCACAGCTGCTTTTATTTTGAAACAATCTGATAAGACGACCCAAAAACCATTGAGAAATGCATAATCCTACACACCTCAATGATTCAATTTGTTGTCAAAACTTTGGGTGTTTTTGGTGTTATTGTTCTTCTGGCTTTTACTAGTATGTACGGAGGTAACAATTATTGGGAACACTCACTATCTTCAGCTAAACAAATTCCCCCAAAGCTCAGGACCACTTGTTTGTCTCTTGCCTGACACATCTCAAAGATACTTCGTGCACATGTTTATTTGATCTTCACAGCAGCCTGCAGGCTAGGCAAGGCAGCTCTTTGGAGATGAGGAAACTGGGACCTGGAGAGGTCAAGTGATTTGCCCGAGGTCCATAGTGATTTGTTGGTGGAGTAAGGGCTAGAATTCAAGTCTCTTAACTGGAGCCTATTTTCTCTATTCTGAGCCATTATCTGACAGTTTAGAACAGTGTGTAGACAAGCAATTTGGCTAAGTCCAGCAAAGATTCCAACTTTAACCTCGATCCCAGAGTTTTGGACTGATTTCCTTCAAGACTCTACTCCTCTTGGCCTTTGAGAAATTTATTTTTCTTGAATTACCTTTCCAGCTAAATTCGATCTAATAATTGTCGGCGCTCCTTTTTGCTTTATGCCACGTAGACCCGACTTGACAAGCTGCTGGGATTTTGTTGGGTTTTAAAGATTAAAGAAATACTGAGGGGCAAGTAGGCAGTGGGACACCAGCCACAGAATCAATCCAAACTTTTGTTGACACTTGTTTCTTTCCCCATACGCCAGGTTCCCGGGTTGTATTAGTAAGATTGAAATTGAAATACGTCTGTTGCTGGTGGATGAATTTGTCACTTTCCTTGAAACTGGTGAACCCAGAAAGTTAGCGATAGGAAAAATACTGCCATTGTCTGTTAAGAAGTCTATGACATTTCAAGGCAAGAATGAATGTATGGAAGAAGAAACTTGTTTCTTCTTTACTAACAGAAGGGAAAGCCTGGAAGTGAATGATATGGGTATAATTTAAAAAAAAAAAAAAACCTTTACGTAACTTTTTTTGCCGGGAGAGAAGACTACGAAGCACATTTTCCAGGAAGTGTGGGCTGCAACGATTGTGCGCTCTTAACTAATCCTGAGTAAGGTGGCCACTTTGACAGTGTTCTCATGCTGCCGCTGCCACCTTCTCGGTCTGAAGATATCATTTCAACTCTAACACAGCATGATCGAAACATATAGTCAAACTGCTCCCCGCTCTGTGGCCACTGGACCACCCGTCAGTATGAAAATTTTTATGTATTTACTTACTGTTTTTCTCATCACCCAGATGATTGGGTCAGCACTCTTTGCTGTGTATCTTCACAGAAGACTGGACAAGGTAAGAGGAACCAAAAGCCCTTATTAATTACATTTGGGGGTCCTTACTGATGGGCAGGTTGGTTGGGTTCCGTTCTGCCCAGATGATGGACAATGGTAGGAACCCAGATGGAGAAATGGTCTTGTGGCATAATGTTTGACATCTAGTCCTATAGGACAAGGTGTCCTATTCTGGTCTCTGGAGTCAGACTGCCTGGGTTCAAATCTCGATGCTGCCCCTTATTAGCCCTGTGATCGTGGGCAAGGCATTTTCTATTTTCTATGCCTCAGTTTCCACATTTGAGAACTGGGGAAGGTAAACGTGTCCGCCCTGTAGATGAAATGAATTTAGTTTGTAGCAAGCTTAGAACAGAGCCTGGCACAAAGGAAGCACGGGGGAGGCATTAGCTATAATTATCTGCTCAAGTTTTACTTAAAAAGTAAACTTTTCTTCTGATAGAGACAACTTTTTTTTTAAATTGCCAACTAGAGGAGAGTGTGAATTTGGTCTGAGATGACATAGTGCTTCAGAGCGGCGCAGACATGGAAAAGTCCCAGAATTTGCAGTTTTATAGTAAAAGTGGTGTTCTCTCTATAATTCTGCAAACACTGATTGCAGTTGCAAGTTCCTCAGTTTCCCTCTGAGGGGTTTTCTCTTCTTAAGTGGCCGGACTCACAGGAACAAAACAGTAGAGTAACTTAGTAGGTAGTTTCGCATTCTGAGGAAAAAATAGTTGTTAGGTTTCATCCTGTCTCCACGAGTCTACCCACGTCCACTGCAGGGCATCTCATCGATCATATATGAAAAGGAGAAATTTGATCACTTATCTGGCTGTTCCTAAAAGTCTGGATGTAGGAATCGTGGGTGTACAGCCTCCAGAGACTGCATTTTCCCAGCGATGTTTGAATGCCCTCTATTGGGATGCCAGCCTAGAATCAAGGCCATGAAGGTTTTCATCAGGATAAGGAGGGGCAGTGACGGTCAAGGCCATTCACTGGGTTACCCATATTTTAGCTTGCACAGAAAAGAGGGGTGTTCTGGGTCTGTTTGTCTGTGTTTGGCCCGGTGGGCTCTGTCAATCAAATGCCTGGCCCTAAGCCTAGCCTCGATGGGTGGGGGGAGCATTGACCAAATTTACCAAAGCATTTAGGTGCTCTCTTAAGGACAGTGGGAACCGCTGGCTAATTGGATCTTGTTTTGAATCTAAAAATGTAATTATCAAACAAGAAAATGGCACAGAATTCGTTGATTATACAAGTGCATTCCGTATATTTAATTAGTCAAAGACATTGGAAAATAAAAGATCTCATTTACTTTGGGAATGAAAGATGATTTCCTAAAAAATGCAAATGTTTTCCACAAATACTAAATTTAAAAATGAAAGAGACGTAATTAGACCTTCAGTTAATTGGCACACATTGCAAATTAAATTCTCTTTACAAAGCACCACAGCACAAACTACAATGAAGTGGGCAAATGAGCTCAGCAGAAAACTATGTTATAGACCGTGCTCACAATGACCGATCATTACTAGAGCAGTGAGTGAGAGATCATTCTAGAACACTGCTGCTGTACTACATAGACAAAATGTACACTTTGTAATGAAAGTTTGTTAGAAAGGCTGTGATTTCTCCCTAGAGTCTCAGATAATATGATGTTTTAATTGCTGGCTTTGGTCGATTTTTTAACTGCTAACAGCAGATAACAAAAATTCGGTATAATAGCTTTTATTCCCCATTTATATCTGCAAGGTCCCCCTCCTGTTGCTGGTGCTGTGGAAGTGAGTGTAGAGGCAGACATCATTAGCAGCATGTCCCAGAATTAGGTTTCTCATGTCCCTGTTATTTCACAGATAGAAGATGAAAGGAATCTTTATGAAGATTTTGTGTTCATGAAAACGTTACAGAAATGCAACAAAGGAGAGGGGTCCTTATCCTTACTGAACTGTGAGGAAATTAAAAGCCGGTTTGAAGCCTTTCTCAAGGTAAGGAGCCCAGTTGCTAATTAAAGTGTCATTGAAAAGTTTTACTGCGTTTGCTAGGTTGGGAATCTGAAACCGGGTGATGTAAAAGTGCAGACATTTGTTTTATATACATACGTACATATGTGCCTACATACACACGTGGGTGTAGGCATCCCCCCACCCCCCAAAAAAGGGAAAGGAAAAATGAAGCCCAAATCCCATGTGGAAAGGGGAAGGAGAATTGGAAGTGTGCACACTCACAGGAATGTTCTTGAGAAGAACAAAAAGGCCTCTCCCAGGGAGATTACACGCTGTCATGGGCGCATTCACACACATCACGGGCTCGTATACACAGCCGCCTCTGTGAGCATTATGAAGCACACTGACTTTGTCCTTTAGTAGTTTCTTATCTTTCCATCCAAACTTCGGTGCCTTCTCACCGTGGACCTGTGGTCAGGGAGCAATAAACACTGGCCACCAAAGCCCTGGCACAGCCATGGTACGGTGCTGCCTTCACCATACTAGGCGGGAACGGTGGGTCCGCTGGGTGCTAGGGACTTCACAAGACTGATGCCCTCACACACGAAGGAATGTTTCTCTGATGACAGAATTTCAGGTGCCACGAAAGGGAGATCTTTTCCCTTTTTCGTGAGGAGAGGTGTTGGGAAAGGGGGACGGACTTCTTTGGTGCCGCTCAAACCAGACCCCACATGACACCGCTTGCCCGTGAAGCCAGTCCACTCTAGGGCTGGTCAAGACCTGAGGCAGACACAGGGCCCAGCATGAGGTCACTGGCGCCTATAACGGGGATGGAAAACAAGAGGTTTTAGAATGTTTCCTGAGGATACATTTACAACATTGGTTCCATCATCATGGAAAGGAGTCTAGAAGCTCTTTCTCCTAAAGCAGAACATCAGGAACTCTTTCTGCTTGTTTCCCTCTCAGAGCACTGAGTAAATACCCTTGGCCCTCACCTCACTTTGGGGCTGCGAATAGGAGGCAACTTTGTGCCCAGTGGGGTGGGGGTGGGGCTGTATCTGGATAAACCAACAGGAGTTAGTTCTCACATATAAATGATGTATAATTTAGGGGCACCAAGATGGCTCAGTCAGTTAAGCATCCAACTCTTGATTTCAACTCAGGTCATGATCTCACAATTCGTGAGTTCGAGCCCTGTGTCCATCTCTGTGCTGACAGCATGGAGCCTGCTTGTGATTCTCGCTCGCTCGCTCGCTCTCTCTCTGCCCCTCCCCTGCTTGCACTTTCTCTCTCTCTCAAAATAAATAAATATTTTAAACTATATATTTCTTTTTTTTTACATTTCAATTTCTTTTTTTAAATAGTTTATTGTCAAGTTGGTTTCCATAGAACACCCAGTGCTCATCCCCACAAGTGCCCTCCTCCATGCCCATCACCCCCCTCCCCTCCCCCCACCCCCATCAGTCCTCAGTTTGTTCTCAGCATTCAAGAGTCTCTCAGAGTTTGCCTCTCTCCCTCTCCCCCACCATTTCCCCCCTTCTTCTCCCCCATGGTCCTCCGTTAAGTTCCTCCTAATCCTCCTATACGTGCAAACATATGATATTTGTCCTTCTCTGCCTGACATATTTCGCTCAGCATAACACCCTCAAGGTCCATCCATGTTGCTACACATGGCCAGATTTCTTTTTTTCTCATTGCCATGTAGGATTCCATTGCATTTAAACTATATATTTCAATACATGCATACATACATACATACATAACATGCTGTGCGATTTGACCCGGGAGTAAAGGGCTTATGATATGACCTGAGCTTATACCTGTCCTCCTGCACTGTCCCCAATGTGTCATTTATTCCAAGAGTCAAGACTCTAAAGTCTATTAAGGTGTCACTACAGGAATCAGAACGCAGCCCAAGTCTGCTGCTGGCTTTTGCGTTCTTTACACTAGCCTAGGCTTTAGATGAAGACCCCTCTTTATTTTCCAGGCTTGGAAATGACTTGAGTTTCTCTGGTTCTTCAAGGAGTCTCACCAGAACCATAAGGGTTGGGAGATATTGCAAAATTAAGGGTGAATAAAGCCACTTTCAGGACAACAGTTAATCATCCAAATGGCAGATTTAGTGCGCCTGGCCGTGTGACCTTGGGCAAACGACTTCACCTCTCTGGGCCTGTTTTTTCATCTATAAATGAGAGGGCTGAGTCGATCAGCACTGACATTCTGTAATTATACGATCAGCCTTGTGTTTCCTCCAAGGCAGTGAGAATGGCTGTTGGGTTTTCTCCTCCCTCTCTCTTTCTTACTGCGAGTTTTACAGTTCAACTGCCAATTGCTAATGGCCTTATTTCAGCTCAGATTTGTAAGACTTCCCAAGTCAGCTACCCAGGTTAAGAGCAAGGAAAGCAGCCGGCTTGGCCTCTCTGCTTCTGCTTGCATGAGAAAAAGTGACAGACCTTCTTAGCATGTCAACCAGGGCTCCTTACATGTAGCAGAGGAAGCCCCTTGCCTCTACTGCCATAGGGGCGGGACCCTAGTCTGCGCCCGTGTACCTAGGATACACACGGTAGTTTGCGACACCAAGTCTTCTTCCAAAGACTGACCCCCTTTTCTATATCTATTCTCCCAGATTTCTCATGCTAAACAACATGTTGGAATTTTTAAACACTCCAACAGGCCAACTGCACAGTAACCCCAAATTGGATTTTAATATTCTTAGTGAGCGTTACCAGGCATTCTTTCTGGGTTTTAGTCTGACTGGTCCCGGGCAACTTAACGTTTGAGTTTTGGGGGCTCCAAATCATAGGACTTGAAGGGGTCCTAGAAATCACTGGATCTAAGGGTGCCTGGGTGGCTCAGTCGGTTAAGTGTCTGTCTCTTGATCTGAGCTCAGGTCTTGATCCCAGAATCATGAGTTCAAGCCCCGCATGGGGCTCCATGCTGAGCCCAACTTAAAAAAAAAAGGAAAGAAAAAAAAATCACAAGATCCAATTATCAACCCAGGACTTCAGTTTTTCTCCCGGGTAGTCCCTTCCCGGTGGTCACCAAACTCTGTTTGGACACCTCTAGTAACAAGCAACTCATTGTCTCCTGAGGCAGGGAGCACCTGCTTGTCCCTTTAAGGGGAAGATGGGATTCAGGGCTTATGCTAGGGTAAGTGGAGGCAGCATCTTGAATAGTGTAACTTCACATTAAAACATACTACCCACCCCACCCCACTAGACTGGTCCATTCCGGGGCTGTCTGCCCACCGAGGCCTGAGGTGTCCTTGATGGGGTCAAAGCGTTTTCCTTTTCAAGGTAAAGGTCAACCTGTCCATGCCTCCCACATAGACTTCTCACTGAGAGAGAAATAACTAGTCCCAGATTTTCTGAAAGGCAACTTTAAAAAGTCTTTCAGTCGAGGTGTGGAGTGAAACAAGGGGAAAAAAAGGCCCTGGGGAGTGCGGCTGAGGGAAAGTTCACAGAAAGGCAAGGCCAGGCACATAAAAGACAAACTTTGCTGACTTCACGTTTTCATCTTGGCCAAGCCCCGACACCAGCGCAACCACGTAGCCTAAAAGTATCTCACCCTCAATCATCACACTCCATTTTTGAAAAGACACTAAATACTCATTTGTTTACTTGCTGTCTCACAAACATTTTCCTGTCACCGCACTTTCTCAGCGCCACAATCTAGCTCAAGTGGAAAGTTAAAGCCCCGTGGGCCCCTGTGAGCATTTCGAGGCTCAGATTCCCCATTGGGGCTCTGTGACTTACACCCTCACATCTGGCAACCGAGCTGAGGCTGCAACAAGACGCTCAACAGTGCCAACACCGATTCCTCCCGGGGAAGAACGGAAAAGGAAGGGCCCTGTAGAAAATGGAGTCCAGTAACGGGACTTGGATGATCAGATGTAAAGATACTACTGTGTTCTTCCCTTGTATTTAGAGTCCAGAGTGATGGTGTGAGCTAAGTCGCCCTCTGAATGTGATCTCATGGCTTTTGCTCTTGGCTGCTGCCTCAGACTCTTTGGGTGACCTCATGCCAGCCAGTTAAGCCTTGTATTCAGGATCTTTAAAATGGCAGCCGTAGCCATTATGACCTTCCTGCTTGTGCTGAGGGCTGTCCCTGTTCACTTCTTTGAGTACCTCTAGCTTCCCCCAGTTGCTGAGTGAAAAGAAACCCCTTAAAAAGTGTTGCATTTGCCTTTGAACCCCGGCATCGCTGGGAGATTACCTGTGTTTCCTATCTGCTGATTAAATAAATACAGGCCATGCAAGGCAACCAGCAAGAAGAGAATTTCCTCATCCCATTGTCAGGGACCAAAAAACCATGTCCGAGGGTCTCTTCGTGGTCTGGAATTCCTTCCCAAGGTCAAACTGACTCTTACCATTTCCTAAGAGATTTCAGGCCAATTTTATCCTGATACACACCATGCTTTGTGTTTAATAATATTCTATATACCAGTTCCCAGGGTAGAAACTTCTCCCCATTCAGCATTATTTGTCAATACCTGTCAAAGGCAAGGAGGCTGGGGTCACAGGAAAGGTCAGCAGCACAGCCTCTGGTCTGGAGAGAGCACTGCAATGGAGATAATAAGGCCCAGATTCTGCTGCAGGCTCACCCCTGGGCTTTCTGGGCTGTCAGCTCATCTGTCTGAGCCTTGGACTCCCAATCAGTATGATGGAATTAATGACAGGATCTAAGTCTGTGTGATAATCCTCACCAGGAACAGGCGATAGAGTCATGACAGGTGCCCGATGAATGATGCCTCTGAAACCCCACACCACATTTCCTGTCAAAATGACCTTTTGCAATGATTCTTATTTTAGGATATAATGCTAAACAAAGAGATGAAGAAAGAAAATAGTGTTGCAATGCAAAAAGGTAGGTGCTATTTACTAACTTTTTATAAATACTTAAAAACTAAAAGGAAGCTCTCGGCTGATTATACTGAATGGCCCAGTTGATGAATTAGGGAACTTTTTAGCCCCGGAAATAAAACAAGAATACAATGGCCAAATCGATACCTTCTCTAATGCCTGTGATTTGGGAAGGCTTTGTTTCTACACGTCTATGGGGAAGGCCGTGTGCCTGTAACGCTGACAATACCAAGTATGAAGAAATGCCGATATTTTCAGTATCTTAATCAAAGCAACCATACAGCATGGCCCCACTTACAGAGGATAAGAGGACCAGGAAGTCATCATTTGGTAGCAGTGGCATTCATCGCTCAGCGATAACAGGTTTTCATGGGGGACCATGGCCAGTGGAACATCTGGGATCAAGGAATGATACCGTGTGACAACGTTCTATTCTTTGCCCTGTTCCTGATGCCAGCACATCTCAAACATCTCAGGGTTGGAAAGGATCTTGAGTGGAAGGGTTCTCAAATGTAGCACCACCCACAGAATATGAATCTCCTTCACAACAGCACTGACCATCAGGCCCCTGCCCTGATGTGCCTAGGTACCTTCTATCTCGTTAATCATCCGGGGCCATTTTTAAATGGCTCTACTAATTATAATAAGATTGCTATCCTACTTGAGAGAAATTTCTTCTCCTCTGGAGTTGAAAGTCGCTCCTGGCATCTCCACTCGCTGGACCCACTTCTGCTCTTTGGGACCATACTGAGCAAAGTAGAACTCTTCTTCTTATACAGCAACTGTCCACATGCTGAAAACGACAATCATGGCCCCTGAGCGTTTTTTTCTCCAGGTTAAATGTCCGCAGGGTCTTCCACTGTTCCTCCTGTGACACTTCTAAGGCCTTTCCTCTCCCAGCCACCTCCTTTTCTGGACACTCCAACTTTCCCTGTTCCCCATAGCACCCCAAAACAAACACAATAATGTCTGGAGTGGGCCAAGCAGCCGACTATGGGAGAGAGGGAGTTTTGGTGGATGGGGGTTGGTGGACTGTTACTCACAAAGTCAGTGAAAATGACTTTGCTATGCTATGGCTTCTGTAACTTTATGCATACAAGGAAATATATATATACAGAGATACAGATACTGTCTTCTGAGGCGAAGAGAGTACTCAGCGCTTGCTGTTGCTCTGGATGCATTGGGTCATCTGATTTCCATGAAGGTTCTGTCTTCAAAATGACTGTAAGATATGTTGAGTGGCACCATCTTGTCTGTTACTTACAGCGAGATTTGAGGAGACGGTTCACATGGATGTTGCCTAGAAGTCTTCAGGGAAAGGATTAGCTTGAGGAAACTGGTTATGTAGGTCATGCAATTCGATCCAATATTTATAGGGCACCTACACGGTGTCTGACATCAGGCTCATGACTGGGAAAAGAAGGAACTTCCCCATAGTCTCTGCACTCAGGAGATCAGCATATCTGATTAAAAAGTAAGCTTTTAACACAAGAAACAACTCGAGACAGGTACAATTGTTTGGCCAGTTGCTTGACCACATCAGACACCATGAGCATCACACCAGCTAAGTGCACAGACATGACCTTGGTGCCCAGTGAGATTCCCAGTGGATGGGAGCTGTTTCCAAAGGCAAGCTTCCAAATATGTTTAATAAAGACCAGGAGTTTTAGCCAGAATCAATGTAGGCAAAGAGGAGCTGAGTGCCAAAGAGCCTGTAGAAGAATGGTATCAGTGCCAAGAGCCAGTTCAGGTGTCCAGATTCTAGAAACCAACTTTTCCCTGTGACAGAGACTTCAGAGCACTTTACCTTCCCTTTTGGGTAGCGTGTTGAAGCCTAGTCTCCCTTACATAGCTGCAGAACCAGATCAAATGACCCGGTGGGCAGTTTTGTCTTGCTTCGGCCTGACAGTGGGCTCTTGGTTTCGTTTCAGGTGATCAGGATCCTCGAATTGCAGCACATGTCATAAGTGAGGCCAGTAGTAACCCAGCATCTGGTAAGTCCAAAGCATTGGACTCAGTCCTCCAAGCGGGAAGGCTGGGATGTTAAAACGGGACAGCCTAATGATCAGGCCCCTCTCTTCCTCCGGGGCCCAATTTACAAACCCACTCAGACACCTCCCGTATGATCTCCTTTGTCTTCAAAGGGAGCTCCAATGCACAGATGGGACTTGAAGGGACAAAAGGAAGTGGGAAGCAATCCCGGTGTTCTCATTATGTTCTTGCTCAATGGCCGATTCTAAGTGATGAATTGCTGGGTGGCGGGACCATTATTCTGACAACTAGAAGAGGTGGCAGGTAGTGACCTCCTGACCGGGAGCATCCCTCACGCCAACCCCTCTTCACCGTGCATAAATGGGCCTCAGGGGGCATTTCCTGCCATCTGTCAATCCCCGTATGATTAACCCCAGGCTCGCTGGGGCCAACCTCAGGGAAATTAAAGGTAAAATCATTCTGCAAAGATCAATAGGTGCCAAGACGTTAGATTTTCCAATGAAGTAACGACAGACGATGTACTGTAATCTTTGCGACACTGAATGATTTTATTTCCATATATGTGCTGCCATCAGCCTAGCTCTTAGATCTTTGTCTCCCAAACCCGCACCTTGAGATAGCTGGTACCAGAGAGTGTGTTGCAGCTGACAAACGGAGGGAAATGTGCACACGAGCACGAAACCGCCTCCCTCTACAAATGCAGTCCGAGGGCATCAGCACAGTCTTGGAACAAATGTAGCACCGTGCTCCAGAACGGAGTTCTACACAGTATGTGTGTGTGAGAGAGAGACAGACACACACCCACAATGAGAGAGAGACAGAGATAGAGACAAAGAGAGAGGAAAGGAGATACCACCTCATATCTGAGGCATCTTGGGCTTCTCAGTGGGTGTGACACATAAATGACTATTGAGAGCCCTGGATAAGAAGTATTTGAACCCTAAGATTCCAGGACTGTGACTACCACTTGCTAGATGACCTTGGGCCAGTGCCTTTACTGAGGTTTCCTACCTCATTGACTCACGGGGTGACTCTCAGCATTGCCTCAGCTAATGTGGAAGTAGGTCATACTGTCGTGTGCTATACAAATGTTAGGTGTCGTTCCTTAGCTTACTTTACTGTACTTGAGATGTTGGAAGAGTAGCATAAAGCCCTTCATTCATACTAGGTATTCCTACAATATTTAATAATTCTGCCACGTAGCCATTCTCAGCAAATGCACTTGTGGAAGAACAGCACAACTATATGGGCGTGTCCAAGGTGGCTGATCGCGTGACACGTGCACATCCAGACTGCAACAGAGCCGCCACCCGGAAGAGTAGCTTCCCACTGGTCCTTGTCCACCTGTACATAAACCCTTGCCCTTGGATATATTTCATGGTGCCCAATGGCCTATGATCGATATTGGTCCTGGCATAGTTCCTCGTCTGCATCACAGGAGGCTCACAGGGAATCAGGTGCAAGGACAGTAACATTCTTCACCCCACCCCAGTCCCAAAGCCCTCTCTCCTGCCTGGTCATGCTGCCACAGACTTGACCTGGATCCCACAGTAAGGACAAAGATTAGGTAAAAGCGCTTGTGAAAATAATGTTAGTGGACTGAAAGAGAACGTGCCCTTGTTTTCCCAAAGGGTCCAAAAGTGAAAACCCCATAAAGAAGTGTCCTTTCTGGAGTGGTCTGAAGGGCCACGAAATGTCAGACACTTCAGGACGCCTTTCCTATTACCAAAGGAGGAGTCACGACAGGTTGAATCTTACACCCGGGTAGACCACCAAATGGGAATTTTAGAAAAAGAGCTCAAGGAAGCAAATGATTGATACTTTCACTTCTCCCCAGCCCCCACAGCCAGCAGTCTAGCTCTCTGTGGGAGCTGAGATTTGAAATCGGGCGCACACACTACTTTGAACCCACTCAACATCTCAGCCGAGAAAACGGTACACTGTTGGTGGGTACTTGGGTTCCGCCACAAGAATACAGATACTTTCAAGTTGGTGACGCCCCACTACAATGGAAGATCAAAACACACAGTGCAATGACAGGTTTATTTTCATACTTCCTTGCCTAATTTTAGTCCTTGCTGTGGGAGGCAGGTCAGGTTTGCAACAGCACGATCAGGGAGGAAGAAATGGGGTCCTTCTTCTTGTCAGCTGAGGCTGAGCTAGATAGACTGGTCAGCTCTTGGACTTCGTGAAATCCAAGGAAAGCAGGAGAGCAGTGTTCCTATTAGCGACGGTGTTGTCTGAATAGTTTAGCATGCATGATTTAGGACTTGGAATTCTGAAATCGCTCACACCTTAAAGTTCAAGGGCAAATTGGCTTTAAAAGCTCTAAAGGAAGAAGGAAACTCACTGCGTTCGGTTGCTGTATTTTAATCTTCAAAACAAGTCTCTGACTTGCCCCCGTGTTACAGACGAGGCACTAAAAAGCTCAGGGAGAGTAAGTGACTTGCGCAAGCTTGCATGGAGCGTGGATTGGAACCCGGCTCCATCCAACCGTGATGCTCATGCTGATTGTCAATCATCCTCCGTGGACGGAGGACCCTAAGGGTCCTTAAGGGTCCTTACCACCCCAAACTTACATTCGTATCAGCAGCCAGTGTCCCATATTAAACTCTCTGCTGTGTCAGAATGCGAACCATATACCTTCATCTCACCACAAATCTCCCCTCTCCTTACAGTTCTCCAGTGGGCCCCCAAAGGATACTACACCATCAGCAGCAACTTGGTAACCCTCGAGAATGGGAAACAGCTGGCCGTTAAAAGACAAGGACTCTATTATATCTATGCCCAAGTCACCTTCTGTTCCAACCGGGAAGCTTCGAGTCAAGCTCCATTTATAGCCAGCCTCTGCCTGAACTCGCCGAGTGGATCCCAGAGAGTCTTACTCAGGGCTGCAAATCCCCGCAGTTCCTCCAAACCTTGTGGGCAACAATCCATTCACTTGGGAGGAGTTTTCGAATTGCATCCGGGTGCCTCGGTGTTCGTGAACGTGACTGACCCAAGCCAAGTGAGCCACGGGACTGGCTTCACGTCTTTTGGCTTACTCAAACTCTGAACGGTGGCCCCTCGCAGGCCGCGGCTGAGCTCACGCTGGTGGTCGTCGTAGTACAGCAAAGCATTTAAGACCACCCCCTGTTGAACTGCCTATTTATAACCCCTAGGACCCTCCTCGCGGAGAACTATTTATTATACACCCCAAGGCATGTAGGGCTGCGAGAAGCGCATCGCGGGGCCGAGCAGCCCAAGCAGGCCCCGTTCGGTAAGAGTTTCTATTCTGAAGCAGCAAGCCCCACTGAGGCAGACGTCCAGAGAGCCCCATGAAAAGACGAGACCATTATGCACAGATTGAATTTGGAGTAAAGAGCAGATAATCAGTCAAGTTCAGTTTTGTTTCTTTGCATGCAGTGTCTTTCCGTGGATAATGTCTTTGATGTATCAGTGAAGCTGCAGAAGGGGAACAGGGAGCCTCAGCTCACGTTCAATCACATGCTTGGCTCCAGGTCCCTGTGCGCCCCCCACCCCCCATGGAGGGGGCAGGCTCTAGAAAGTCTGATGCAGTGGAGAACTGAAAAACTCTGCCCCCACCAGCCTCCGCCCTCTCGACACTCATTCTCTCCCTCCTCCGCCCCCTCGTCCACACAGGCTGTTGCGAATCGGTTCTCTTACTTCAACCCGGTCCCGTCTCCACCACCGTAGGTGGGAGGAGCGAGAGGGGCAGAAGCTGTAAGTCTGCCCACTCCTCCTCCCGAAATGACTGTATTTAAAGGAAATCTCTCGTATCTACCTGCAGTCTCCATTGTTTCCAGAGTGAACTTGTGATTATCTTGTTATTTATTTTTTGAATAATAAAGAGCCCTTAACATTACTGTTGTGATCCAGCCCCTCGGGCCCTCCGCCACCCGGATCGGGGGAAGGGGGAATCCTTCCGAGGGTCTCTTCCGGACCTTTGTGATGTTTTCACAAACTTGATACTCAAGCTCTTTGCACCACGAAGCATCTTGGTTGACTGCACAGTCCCCGGAGGTCTGCGATAGCCTTTGATGAATGACCTGAAGCTCGTTCAGGGAAGGGCAGTCGGGGTCTTCATTTCCAACCTGCTCTGGAAAGGCCGCAGGAGTTTATAAAGAGACATTTTCCCCTCCTTGATCAATCACAGCTTAGCGAGGCTAGAGGGAGGGCCTGAGATGAGAAGCAGTTGCTTATCTTTTTAATAGTTGCCTAGGCGGGTCTATCGCAGGGGACAGAGAATAGCTATTTTGCACGTAAGAGACCCAGAGTGGCTGATTTGCTTAAGGCCAGCACCACAGGTTCGAGTAGAAAAATATTGCTGTAGAAATAAGAAAGGGGAATGAGGAGGGGTGGGGTCTGCTCTGCCCACTGCCCCTGCTCTCGGGTCCTATGGACCCCGCCCTTCTTGGCTGAGTGACTTTGAAGACGTTTTAGCATGACATTTTTTTAAAAAAAATTTCAATGTGTGTTTTTGAGAGAGGGAGAGAGAGAGAGAGAGTGCCAGTGGGGGAGGGGCAGAGAGAGAGGGAGACACAGAATCGGAAGCGGACTCCAGGCTCTGAGCTGTCAGCACAGAGCCGCTGGTGGGGCTCGAACTCACAACCAGGGAGATCAGGACCTGAGTTGAAGTCGGACGCTCACCTGACTGAGCCACCCAGGCGCCCGGTGCCTCTTTAACACAAGGCTGGAATCACGCTAGATGAACTTGCTCGGCTGTGTACTTTCTGTGACCAGAGACCTTTGGCGGGAGCAAAGGTGACATTTGCTGATTTGGGGACTCACCTATGGATCCGTCCACAGTGCTGCCTTGTCCTCCGGAGCAGAGATCCTTCTTCAGCACCATCCTCTGCCTGAGACGCTTGAAGGAGGCGGGGCAGCCTCTATGACAGCGAGGAGACATTGCTCATGATACTCTTATCGGTGCGAGGCTCCCTTAGGAGGGTCAGGACCCCAGACCCAGCTGAGAAAAGGGCTTGGCCTGGTCCAGGGGAAAGAGGCCATACACGGGCCATGACTCTCCTTCCCTCGTGGTAGCTAAGTGCTCACTTTGGGGCACGGCCCTACTTCCTGGCTTGCCTGGCAGAGACGTGGAGGCGGGGGCGGGTGAGAGGCATTACCCCTTTCATATGGTTCCTGCAAAGGGGATCCATGTCCAGCCCGGACAATACGTTTAGTCTTTGGATCCTCACCTCCCTTAGTTTAAACATTGCCCCTGCCCTTCACCCCACCTTCTTCTTTGGGAATGATGTCTCCCCATTTTCTTGGCCTCTGGCTCCCAAGTTGCTGATGAAATCTATTATCAGAAGGAATGCTATCAATACAAAAACCACATTTTCTGGTCTATTTCTTCTGCTCCCATACCTCCTACTGCTCACTAAAGGACACCTCCCGTAGCTCCCGTCCAGAACTTTCTTTCCCCTGAGTGTCAGCTTCACCAAGCCAACTGCCTTCAGTCTCTCAGACGACTCCCCCATGAGGCCACCTTGTCCTTTCCAAGAACTCCAGGTCCCATCTTTTACCCTCTTCTCTTCCTGTTCTACATGCTCACAGGGGGCCATCTGCCCCGCTCTCCCAGCTCATGGATTTAAGCAGCACCTTCAGGCCTATAGCCCTGACCTGCCCCCCTAGAGTCTGTCCCCGGCTGCCTGTGTCTCCACATGGTGGGCCCAGGTCCCCCAACCCAATGGTTCCAAAGGGAACTCTTGACCCCTCTTCGGACCCAGTGAAATTCGCGTTTAGTGTTTCCCATTCCAGCGAAAGGCAGCCTCCCTTAACGGCAGCCTCATCTCCCTGGCTTCCCCAGCCAGACACCTGGCTTGACTCCTTCTCACTGTGCTCACTCCCTGTCCAATCCTACTGGCATAAACACAGTCAACCCAACTTCCAAAACAGTTCCTAAATTAATCCACTTATTTCTATCATGGCTGCCACGATCTTAAGTCCACGTTACTGTCAGCTGTCTTCCGGAATGCTACTCCAGTCTCCCAGCCACCTCTGCCTCCACTCTTGCTCCCTAACATTTGTTTTCCATGCACGGCCAAGGTGAATTCTTTAATAAAAGTCTGATTTCTCCACTCCTCTGCTTCTGCAGCTCCTGCTGATAGGTCTCTCAGCGTCTTAAGTTCGAACCCTCAGTTCTGCATGTTGTTTGCTCTTCTTGAAACACCCCTCCTCCTCTCCAACTACACCCTGCATTAGCTTCACAGCACGTAGCCAAGTCGAAGTTTTTCCTATTATTCTGTGAGCTTTTTGAGGACCAAGACCTTGTCCTGTCCACCTGTTCATGGTGACTTCAGTGTCTATCACAAGGGCCTGACATAGAATTGGCCCTTTATTCACTGCATGGAGAAAAAAAAATGAATGAATAAATAAATGCAGCTGCTTATCACTCAGTGAAGAAGCTCATGAAATAATTCTGGGTGTTGGGTAAAGGAAAAAATTTGCAATACTGTAAAAATAGTTGATGTCGAAAACATTTCTAGGATAAAAATGTCCTCAGGGAGTAGAGAATGAGAATTACAGTGTAGATAAAAATAAATAATCTATTTCTATGGGGCGCTTGGCTGGCTCAGTCAGTAGAGCATGCAACTCTTGACCTTGGGGTCATGGGTTCGAGCCCCACATTGGGTGTGGAGAGTACCTAAAAATAAAATCTTTAAAAACTAATCTGTTTTTATGACATAGTTCATGGTAGTTAGCAAAATAGTACATAAAGTTTTCCAAACTTGAACATTTTCAAAGTTGTTCTAATAAGTGATGAGGACATGAGTACATTTCTGATCTGCCTATAACATTCTGATTATAAATTATCTAACGTCATTCCATTTTTATCAAGATGTTACTTTTACTTTCCATCCAAGGGTTGGGGGAGGGAATGCTTGAAATGCCCAATATTTTTTATTTCCAGAGAAAGAGAAAACGAGCAAAGTGTGAAATATTACAATCTCTGTTACTTGGTAGGAAGCAAATGTCTACAAAATGCTGTGTGTCCCTAAGTCTGGGGCACCCCCCCCCTTCAAGGAAGACAACAGGGACCCTCTTGGGCTCCAGGAAGGAACACACTGTGTGTTGGATTACACTATTTCCACAGGGCCTGATACCCCTGTAAGCCACATTGCCTTAGGCCTTTAAAGCAGTCTGAAGTTCTCTGAGACACAGAGACGTGGAACATGGAACTAAGTACAATTTTTTTCTCTGTGAAACACATCTCCAGTTAAAAAACAACAACAACAACAACAACAACAACAACAACAACAACAACAACAAAAAACAGCAGGGGAGCCTGGGTAGCTCAGTGTCGGAGTAGTTCAGACTCTTGATTTCGTGCTCACAGAAGGTGGCCTCGGTGTGTGGTTATTTGCAACATCGGCTCACTCAGCAAACACTGAGCAAGTACTATGGGCTTGACCCTGGATCAGGCCCTGAATTTACAAAGAGGAAAGGAGACAAGCTCTCCTCTTAAAGTACTTTGCATTTAGCGTGGAAAAAGACACGAGCAAATAAAGTGGATGCAGGGACATAAAAACAGGGTGTCAGAATCTGGATTCCCTGAGGAGGCAATCAATACTTGAGCTTTTTTTTTTTTTTTTACAAGTTATTTCAAAGTTACAGAAAGATTGCAAAAATAATAATATAAATACCAAGTGTATCTTTTTTCTGAACCATTTGAGGTTTGGTACATCATGGTCTTGCCCCTGAATACTTCAGCGTGTATTTCCTAAGAAAAAAGATATTCTTGTTTATAACCACAGCCCAGGTGAGCTTCAAATAACACAGGTTTTAAGCATGTGGGTGCACTTACATGCGGATTTTTTTTTCAACAAATAGGGTACAGGACTACAAAAGTATTTTCTTTTCCTTAAGATTTTATTAATGATGCTTTCTTGGTTGTAAGAATACAGTGTATGATACATCCAACATACAAAATATATGTTGACTGCATGTTACTCAGTAAGGCTTCTAGTCAGTAGTAGGCTGTTGGTTTAGTTTTGGGGGAGTCAAAATTATACGTGGATTTTTGTACGGGGGAGAGGTTGGCAACCTTACCCCCATGTCATTCAAGGGTCAACTGAACACTTAGTCAACTTCTGTAAATTTAACACCAATACCGATCTGCCATTTGCATTGCTGAAAATTGTTAAGTGATACAATAATATCCTTTATATCATTTTTCCCATCCAGTACAGTATCCAGTCTGGGGCCAGGTATTAAATCAAGTTGTTATGTCTCTTTAGTCACCTTTAATCTGGGACATTTCCACAGCCTTTCTTTGTATTTAATGACATTGCCATTTTTAAATAGTAATCTCTCCCCTTTAAAACAAAACAAAAAAAATGTTCCAGGGGCACCTGGGTGGCTCAGTTGGTTTAGTGACATGCTTCAGCTCGGGTCATGATCTCACAGTTCATGGGTTTGAACCGCGAGTCGGGCTCTGAGCTGACAGCTCAGAGCTTGGAGCCTGCTTTGGATTCTGTTTCCCTCTTTCTCTGGCCCTCCCCCACTCATGCATGTGAGCACACGCTCTCTCTCTCTCTCTCTCTGTCAAAAATAAATAAACATTAAAAAAAAAAAGAATGTTCCTTATTTTGAATCTGTCTGATGTTTCCTCATGGTTAAATTCCGGTTATGCTTTCCTGGGTGGAAAACTACATGCATGATGTTGTGTTCTTCCCAGTGCATCCCATCTGGAGGCACACGATGGCCATCTGCTGCCTGTCATCGTAGATGTGAATTCTGATCACTCGGTGAAGGTGTTGTCCAAGGTCTCCATTCTATGGTCACCATTTTCCCCTTTGTAACCAGTAAGCCATCTTAGGGGAAACGCTTGGAGACTATGCAAGTATCCTTCTCCTCATTTTCCCCTTTATATAGCATCTGATAGTCATTTTTGCCTGACTCAGTCTTTACTACACTGCTTGTGAAGTGATGGCTTCCCAGCTCCAGTGTGCCTTCCGCATTTACCAGTCAACACTAACCGGGGTCTGTACGCAAGACCTTTCTGTTTCTCCCCACTTATTTATTAGTATGGACTCACAGACTTCTACTTTTTTCAATGCTTTCTAATTCATTACTGTTCTCATTTTGGTGCTCAGAATTTCCCTTCTGTGGCCAGTCGGTGCCTTTTCAAGTTGGCCCTTGTGTCTTTGAAACATGTCTATATCAGGTTCTTTTTTAAGCATTTCTGTCACTTTCTGGGTCCTCTTGTACCTTCCCTGCTTTAGCCACAGGATCAGCCATTTCTCCAAGGAGCTCTGCTACCTTTCAGCACAGAATATTATAAGTGCTTACTGCTCCTAGGTATATATACACTAAATATAAAGAGAGAGACTAAATATATATAAATATAGACTAATAAATATAAATATATATGTTATATACACGCACACACACAAAAGCTGTCAGAGTTAGCAAATAAAAATTCAAGATACCCATTTATATTTGAATTTCAGGTGAACACTGAAAAACTTCATATACATATATCCCATGCAATATTTGGGACATGATCTATACCAAAACATTATTTGTCATACAGCTGAAATATAAATTTTTTAAAAGTAGGCTCTAGACCCATCGTCGGGCTTGAACTCAAGACTGCAAGATCAGGAGTCTCATGCTTCACCGACTGAGCTGGCCAGGTGCCCCATCTGAAATTCAAATTTAACTGAGCACCTTGTGTTTTTTTTCTGGCAATTGTACTGCATACAAACATACATACTACATACATATAAATGTACACATACTCATGCAGAGACACACATACATACATGCATTTTAGAAATCATGAGTTCACATAGATAGTTGAGCTGACCCCATATGGAAAGGAAAGAATTTGCTCAATGGACATGTGTGGGAAAGGGACTTTAGGAAGGACAAAAGGCATATTACAGGACTTAAGAGAAATTCATGGAGACTAAATTTTATTGTGCGATGAGGAATAGCAAGAGATTAAATTTTGAAACAGATGCAAGACATAGATCTTTTAGGTGATCATTCTACTGGCACCAAAGAGGACAGACTGGAGAAGGTGACATAAGAGGCGAGGAGATGCATTATTCTGAGGGAGAGATGACAAGTGCCAAAAATAGGCGATGGTCAAGAGGATGGAGAGGAATTAGGGGATACAAGAGAGTTAAAACTGTAAGACTGGATGGCTAGACTTATAAAGCATTGATGTATAAATTTATACAGGGTTGAGGGAGAGGATGCAGTGGAGGATAATGCCCATTTTCCTGGCTGGGGCAACGAGGTGGCCAAGGGTGCTGTTTACTCGGATGGGAAACATTGGATGAGCAGACCTGGGAATGAGGATGAGGAGTCCAGCTTTGGAAATGTTGAGTTTGAGGTGCTGAAGGACAGCCACGTTGAGACTGTCCAGCCAGTAGCTGCATCCATGGGTCTGGAGCTCAGGAGAAAGATCGGGATGGAAAAATATGGACATGGGAGTCACCTGCGTTTTGACAAATGAAGTTATAGGAGTAGACAAGGTTGTCCAGGAAGAGGCCATAGAAACGAAGAGTCGAAGAAAAGTGTCAAAGATCAGCAAATGTTCAAGGGACAGGCAAGGGAGGTGGGGTTCACTAGGTGGATTCCAGAAAAGTTGGGCTCATGCAAGCCAAGAAAGAAGAGATTTATCAAGGAGGCGAGGGTCAAACACTGTGGAGAGATCAAGATAGGAGTTGAAAAGTGTTTTCTGGATTTTTCAATTAAGAGCTCAGGAGTGACTTCAGGAGAGTAGATGGCTGAGGCAGAAGCCTACTTAGGAGATGCCGAGTATAGAGGAGGAAACGTGGTAGAGAGAACAATGGAGCCTAGAGGCAGACAGGCCAGGGTTTCAAATCCCAGCTTCACACACCCTGCTATCTTGTTCAGCATCTGTCCCTCTGTCCATTTGTAAGACAGGAATAACCATTGTTGTGAGGGTTTTGTGAGCTTAACCATGTAAAACACTTAGGATAGAGCCTAGCACCTGGGAGGTGCAGCACTGTATTTCCTTCTACTACTTCAGAGTAGGAAACAAACTCCCAAAGGCATGGCAAGCAGAAACATAATACTAGGTGCCTGCAAAATCACTGGCTACAGAAGTGAAAGTCAGGGGGCTTCCATTGGATGAATGGCTTCAAGGTCATAGTACTGTTGCTGCGATCCAAATCTAGTTTGGTGCTCCTGTAACCCCACCACCACCGCTGCTGCTACGGTCTCCCGTGCACAAAGCTGTGAGTGGACACTCTGGAAGCTAGGGTACAGAAACCACGAACACGTCCCTGGAACCACCCGCCAGCCGCCAAGCCCCAGGAAGATGGCCTCTGCCTCATGTAAGCCTTCCAAACATTGTGCAAAGGTATCCCGTTGGCAGAGCTGGAAATGTAGCAGAACCCACACTGTATAGGGAACCTTAGCTGCAAGGGAGCCTGGGACAGGTCTTTGTTTAAGACTTCCGGGGAGACACATAAAATGGGTGGCAACTCAGGAAACAGATGTTGAAGAGGATGTGGAGAAAGGGAACACTTGTGCACGGCTGGTGGGAATGCACACTGGGGCAGCCACCCTGGAAAACAGTATGGGGGTTCCTCAAAAAAATTAAAAATAGAACTAGCAATTGCACTACTAGGGATTTATCCAAAGGATACAAAAATGATGATTCAAAGGGGCACATGCACCCCAATGTTTTTAGAAGCACTATCGACAATAGCCAAAGTATGGAAAGAGCCCAAATATCCATCGACGGATGAATGGATAAAGAGGATGTGGTATACATATGTATGCACGTATAGGAGGATTAGGAGGAACTTAAAAGAGGACCATTGGGGAGGAGAAGGGGAAAAATAGTTGGGGAAAGGAAGGGAGGCAAACCATGAAAGACTCCTGAATGCCAAGAACAAACTGAGGGCTGATGGGGGTGGGGGGGTGGGGAAGGGAGGTGATGTGCATAGAGGAGGGCACTTGTTGGGATGAGCATTGGGTGTTATATGGAAACCAACTTGACAATAAAGTATTTAAAAATTTTTTAAATAAATAAAATACTGAAGTTCCTCCATAAAAAAATAGTTAACCACATAAAAAAAAAGATGTGGTATACACACACACACACGTACACACACATAATGGAATGTTACTCAGCAATCAAAAAGGATGAAATCTTGCCATTAGCAACAATGTGGATGGAACTAGAGTGTATTATGCTCTAAGTGAAATAAGTCAGAGAAAGACAAATACCATATGATTTCATTCACATGTGGAATTTAAGAAACAAAACAGATGAACATATGGGAAGGGAAGGGAAAATAAGATAAAAACAGAGAAGGAGGCAAACCATAAGAAACTCTTAAATACAGAGAACAAACATGATTGTTGGTGGGATATTGGGTGGGGGGCATTAAATGGGTGATGAGCATTAAGGAGGGCGCTTGTTGAGATGAGCACTGGGTGTTACACATAAGTGAGGAATCACTGGGTTCTGCTCCTGAAACTGATACTACACCATATGTTAACTAACTTGGACTTAAATAAAATTTAAAAAAAAATTAGGGGGTAGGAACAGATGCTGAGTAGCAACAGATAATATCCAGCACATCTGTCTCGAGGTGGAGCAAATATTTTCATCGTGACTGCTGACACCAGCATTCCAACTGTGGGCAGAATATAGGCTATCACTGGTTGACAAAATCCCGATATCAGATGGAAAACGGTGTACATATAGTTTGGAGGCTGGGGCCAGAAGGAGAGGGGCCGAGAAGTTAAGGAAGTTTCTGTCTCATGGTATGAATTATCTCTGTAAAGTAGGGAGCCAACGTCACCTGCCCTGAGTGAAAAAGGTGGAAGCCAGCCGGGGAACCCGATGAGAGTGGATGGCTAATGAAAAAAAGGTGGACAGCATCAGAAACCTTTCTGGACATCGGCTAGCAGGGTCTGGGGGGGGGGGGGGGGAAAAAAAGGAAGAAAAAAAAGGAAAGGAAAGAAACACAGGACTTAGTTTATAAAGCATGGTTATTCTTATTTATTGAAAATGTCCATTTTAAAAGTCTTCAAAATAAAAACAAGTTAGAAAATTGGAGCTCGTGTAAGAAGGGACGTGACGGAAGAGGAGCTACAAAGCCTCTAAGGGCAGCGGTTGAATTACAGGGTAACAGGAACCCACTTATAGAGTATTGTAAACAACACAACTATGGAGACACTGCTCTCGGGTTAACATGGCTTCATTTCCTTTATATTATTAACGTGTGAGCGCGGGCACCACTCTGCACAAGCTTCAGTACCCAGAGTACCGAGGGCCTCTCCTCAGAAGGGCCAGGTTCCAAACACATGCATATATGTACACGTTACTTTAAAATAAAGACCTTTCAATATGTTAAGCAATCCTATGCCTTATCAACTAAAGGATTTCGTGATCGCAAAAATGTTCCCTACGGATATAGTCTGCGCCGTTTACAGCAAGCCATTGATTAACCACAGGCGGGGCAGATGCTAAGATCCATGTGGCTGTTGTTAAATTTTTAGGTGAAGGACAGCATATCTGAACTGCTGGGCTTAAACACAGAACAACAGCCATTTCTAGAAATCTTCACTCCGCAGCTTCCAAAGATGGCTGCGTGGCGTTGGACATCAGGGATAGTCCATTTCCTGTGGATGGTGTTGTTTCTGCTGGGCAGCAAGCAGTCAACAGCCCTGTACCATGTAGCTGTGGGAACTTGGGACACCCCCCCCAGTACCAAAAAGAAAAATTGCTTAGCAAGCTGGGGGTGTTCAAGCTTCAAGTTTGGTTTCTGAACAACATTGGCAAGACCCACATGTATAGGCACCCGTCAAATGTATCTGGAAGACAACCTTGACCCATCCATTGGCCCTTTGCCTCTCTTTCCAGTGATCTTCCCCACCTGCCCAAGTGCACCTGTCTCTGGGAGAGAGAGGGGCGAGTTGTACTGCTCTGTGCTGGAGCCTCGTGCCGACCTTCGATTGTGTCGAATTTGGATGTACTCTGCTCTTCTGTGACCCTCTTCTAAACTGGGTTCACACAGTTTTGAGACACTTACAAAGGCGATCGTTTGAGTCGGTGAGCAACTTTAGCGAACCAATTCCAAATACCCAGCTTCACTAGTAACCAGCACACAACCACTGGAGGGGTCTTTTCTTCCTGGATATACAAAAACTGGACCAATAGAACATTTCTGCAAATGACGCTTCAAGTCCTACTCAGAGAGGCTGAGGACTCTTACAGCTTCTCACAGCATATCTGAGAGAGCAATAAAGTGAATTAAAGCTGTCTACTAGGGCACAGTATCTCCTCAATGCAGACGGTTTTGAAAGACGAGAAGTCGCGAGTTGAATGTGCAACGTAGATGAGGGAGCTGCTCACAGTCTATATTTTTTAAAAGTAAGCACAGTGCACACATACTAGTTTACACACCACCGGGTATGGTTGGCTTAAAGCACTGGAGAGACATAAAACTTACACGGGAGGCAGAAGGGTAGGGGAGAAAACCTACCATGCACTGGGAAAAGATGCTCAGCTCCGCTGCTGAAGGGGAAGATTGTCTAGTGCAATTTGCTAATGGATCTGGTGTTGGCTTGGATGAGAGGGGCTTCTGCCCCGTAGAGTTAAAATGTAAACCCATCCAAAAGGAACAAGGGCGCTACTGTTTTCTTGGCCTTATAGACAATACAAGGCAGTAATAATAATAATAATAATAAAAAAAGGTGTGCAATGAGGGCTGGCACGTGATCACCCAGGGAAGGGTGGCTGGGTCACTGGGCAAATGTGCTAGTCTTTTATTCACCCTACCCTGGTCACAGCTCAAGGGACTTTGCCTTCATTAAATTGGGTATTGGGGGGCTTCCGGATACAAGAAAGCATTAGAGAAGAAGTCAAGTTCACATTTACTAAGCCACGGCCAGCCACTTTGATATGGTAGCCGGCCCTAAAAGAGTGACCCAAGGGTAATGGCTGGTGAAGAGGCACTATGAATTGAAGGCCATCTGAAGACCATTGAAGTCAGTTGCCTACACTGGTTTCCCTTTTTGTATCAAATGGAAAAGCCTCTGGGGAGACTTCCACCACCGTGTCTGGCTCTTACCCCTGTCAAAAAGAAAACAACCAACCAATAGCCAAACAACCCACAAACACTCAAGCAAACAGAGAGACAGAGAGAAAGCAAAGGAGAGAGAGAGAGAAAGAGAGACTGACCCAGATACAAAATAAAAACCAAAGAAGTGAACAAACAGATCATTTGGAACTGGACATTCAAGACACCCGAAGGCACATCTGCCCAGCTGCACAGTGATGGTTATGGAAGAATGGAGGTCTTGGTACTGGACTCAGCCCGAATACACTCATCAGTTTGCTTCAACAGCCTCCGGACCAGCTTTTCTAGGTCCTTCCTTGATTTCAATTCTTCTTCCAGGCATTGCTTCATTCTTTTATTTTCCTGTGATGGGAAAAGACTTGTTAATTCCCAGACCAAGTGGCCCCTTCTCCTCCTCACAGCAGCCCTCACCACTGACTGTACTTTCCTTTCTCACACTCTTCTCCCTGAGCTTCTAAGATGAGGCAGCCCCCTGATTCTCCTACCCCTCTCTGGCCGAGCCTTTGCATTCTTCTTGCTTGCAATA
The DNA here is from genome assembly GCF_003009895.1 of Hyaena hyaena. Taxonomy (NCBI): domain Eukaryota; kingdom Metazoa; phylum Chordata; class Mammalia; order Carnivora; family Hyaenidae; genus Hyaena; species Hyaena hyaena. The sequence goes on along the minus strand of NW_024081304.1, from coordinate 330,280 downwards.
TAAACATCCTCTAAGGCTCTGTCCTGGACCCTCTTCTAACTCAGCTCTCTTTTCACTTAGTGTTTCTTCTCCTTCAACTCAGCTTGGGGGCCCCTCCCAAATCCCTCTGATACTTGACCTCATCCCATCTCATGAGCACTAGGTCTGCAGTCCCCAATATCAATGTGATATTCACAAGCGCCTCAAACTCATTATGTCTTAAAGTGAACTCAGTATCTCAGCTGTCAGTCCAAACTTCTCTTCCTCTTGCAGCTCCTGATCTCCATGAAGGGCTCTACCATATCAAACCAGATACCCACATAAGAAACTTCATCTTCAATCCCTGGCTCTCTCTCTCTCTCTCTCTCTCTTTGTCCCGACATCACGGCATCATTTTCCACAGGCTCGGACTCTGCAATGTGCCTTCCATTACGTTCGTTTTCCTCCTCTGCAGCCTCAGTGGCACTGCCTCAGTTCCGGACTTCATCATGTCTCACCCTGAGTTGTGTGACAACCTCCCAAGTGGTCTTCCAGTCTCTGTTCCACCCCCCCCCAACACACACACCAGTCCGTCCTTTACCCCGTCACCAGGACAGCCAGTCCCCAAACACCAGGAAGAGTGTGCATCGTGGCACACTGGATCATAGCTGCAGAGGAGCCCAGAAATCAAGACTTAAGGTTCTCGGGGCACGTGGGTGGCTCAGTCATCTAAGCGTCCTACTTCAGCTCAGGTCATGATCTCGTGGTTCATGGGTTCGAGCCCCACATCAGGTTCTGTGCTGACAGCTCAAAGCCTGGAGCCTGTTTCAGATTCTGTCTCCCTCTCTCCCTCTCTCTCTCTCTCTGCCCCTCCCCTACTTGTGCTCTGTCTCTGTCTCAAAAATAAATAAACTATATTAAAAAAAATTAAAAATGTTAAAAAAAAAAAGACTTATGGTTCTCTTTACACTTATCCACTCACAGATAACTTAGCTTTTTTTTTTTTAATGTTTTATCTATTTCTGAGAGAGAGAGAGAGAGAGAGAGCGTGAGCAGGGGAGGGTCAGAGAGAGAGGGAGACACAGAATCCGAAGCAGCCTCCAGGCTCTGAGCTGGCTGTCAGCACAGAGCCCAATGTGGGGCTGGAACACACAAACCGTGAGATCATGACCTGAGCCAAAGTCGGACGCTTAACCGACTGAGCCATCCAGGTGCCCCTGACTTAGCTTTTTTAAAAATTCTCTTTACAAATGTCAGAGAACATGAAAGTTATAACTAAGTAGGGAACCCTATGGTAAACTGCTAAGTAGGTATATGAGCAATCCTGAGAAATTTAAACCTGAGACCACATGGTAAAATCAACAGAACCCACCATGAAGACACAAGGAAAACAAACATCCCCACCTCACCACCTTGTCCCAGGACCTCTCCTGAGAATATCTTCCAGCATGTGGTCCTGTTTTATGAGCTGAGAAAGTGACTTTGGTATTTCATTACCTGTTTCAGTTCTTTGACTTCATCCTTCAAGGCATAAACAGTATCAACAAGACTCCTAGAACATAAAGTTCAGAGATTAACAGCTGGCACTGAAATACTGTTAAGCAAGACTTGACAATGAAAAGTAGCTTCCTAGAAATACAGATCCCAAAAAGCGGTGGACTCTCTAGCTGGTCAGGAGAGAGAGTGCCAAGAACGGTCCTCGTGGTCCTAACTTTGCAGGTGAACAGCCACCAGCACACATGGTCATTCAAATATCATGTCATTACCCCTTTGCTATACTGCCCTCCTCCTTGGCCACTTGCTTCCCAGCGCAAAGGAAGAGACTAGGGCTCATCATAAGGTCTCAATTCTTTCACTAAGGCAGGAATGAACATCATGTAACGTACAATGATGGCTGCCCTGAGGCCCTGCCTATCCTACAGTATCTCTGTTATGGCATTGCACTCGTCATCTCTCTGACCCTACACAGCCCTACATGACACAAAGTCAGGGGCATTATTTCTGGAAGATTCCATATGTTCCAAAAGAGGATTGAAGTGCATTGGTGGAGTCATGGAACAGTCCCTGCCCGGCTGGCTCTCCCCCTGGACGAGAACTTTGGAGATCTGGGTTCAGTCCTGATCCTGCCACTTCCCAGTCCTCCAACCTTAGGTAACCAGTTTCTTTCTCCTCCTCTTCCTGTCTTACTTTCTTCACAGACAAAATGGGGATAACAGCACATTCCCTGAAAACCTCACAAAGTTACCGTGGGGATTAAATATAGCTACAGCAATTATTATTACAATGGTTATCATGTATCGCGTGATTACCATGTGCTAGCCTTATGTATTTGTTACTCCTTTTAACCTCACGACAAACCCTAAACTATTACTATCATACCCATTTACACATGAGGAAACTGAGGCACAGAGAGGTAAAGAGGTTTTCCCCCAGGTCATACAGCTAACACGATGCAGAATTTGGACTTGAACCAGGGCTGTCCACTTGAGCCCAAGTGCTCCACCATTTTGCCACATCACTTCATGTACCAGATGGAAAAATACATCAACGATGTCGAGCACTTTGAAATATGCTGTCCTATGCAAATTTAGGCCTGATTTCAGAAATGACTCACGTTTAAACAAATGAATTATTTGGCCACTTGGTGTTTATTTTATGAGCCCATGGGTACTTAACCTGATTTTCCCCCGTTAGGTCACCCTCAGTACTGTGCACAGGTAGACCTGGGACATCATTTCCCTGAACCCCAGCTTCCTCACCTCTAGAAATGGTAAACATAAAGCTTATCTCACTGGGTTTCTGCAGGGTTCTAAATAGGTCAAGTATGTGAAGTCCAGTGTTTGACTCAGTAAGCATGAGAAGTATTCATCAGGGCAGAGAATCGGTACTGTGGCCTTCCCACGTGCCATCTAGAGTGCTATTCTTGCGTACCCTGAACCTCCTTATGTATGAGGGAGATGACTGCAGAGGCAGCCACCAAGCAGAGAGTTCTACCCCTTCTGGCCTCCCCTTCCCCCTTCCCTTTGTTGGGGAGGCTGCGTTCCCCCTGCTCCCCAACTGCATGAGAGCAAAGAGGGCTATGTTCCTGGAGAAGGAGGGACTATCCTTCAATGCAGGCTTTGCAGGAAGCCCACTGCCCTGCCAGAATCTTCTTTCCAGCCCTCCAAATCAGAAACAGTAGCCCACTCTACTCACTTTTCTTCAATGATGGTCTGCCCGTTGCTCCTGGTTTCTTCAATGATGAGCTTCTCTTCCTCGGGGAGTAAGACCTGAGGAAGCGAATCTTTGCGAGCACCTATAAACAAGGGTTGCGAGAGGGAGGAGAAGGAAGAGTTACCTGAGGCTATTCTAGAGGTTGGCCCTTCCACTTCAGTCATCGAGGGGGCTTTGTGGAGGCACGCTGCTGCCCTGCACCCCAGAGGGCAGCCGACATTCGCTGACTACACCTTCCTGGTTGAGGAAATGGCCGAATACACTGATTCAATCTTGAAGGGGACCGGGGCAGGGGTGCATTTAGTCAGTCAAGGTCATTTCGGTCAAGCGTAGACTGAGGGTTGGGGATTATCACATCAGCTCGAAGATGTGGGCGTGCTTATGGCTCTGTTCAGACTGTCTCAAGGCTCTGGGACGGAAGAGGTGACAGAACTGACAAGGGACCTGACCAAACAGCTCTCCTGAACCTCCAACCTCCCCCTCACTTCTGGATCCTTCCTCTCAGAGCTCGAGCCCTTAATATTCAGTCTCCCCGAGCCACTGGTGTCCTCTCTTCGAAGCCTAATTCCTTCAAGTCGTGCGTGCTCACTGTCTCCCCCTTGCTGAGGTGGCCCTGTGTCTGCCTTCTGTGGGGCCCGGCACTTTGTAGGTGCTTAATAAGTAGACAGCGGACTGACCGACTGACCGGTTAAATGCAGCAGGAAACAGAACTTCTGGCTGGAGAGGGACAGAGGATGGGAGGCCACCAGGATGCTAGACACTTGCCACGTGTCGGGGCAGGCTAAGGCAGGAGGGGCGGAAACGTGACTCTAGGCCACAACACCTGCCTGCACCTGCGACAGATCTATAGACACTGGCAATGTGAAGAGACGGGGTTCGGGGAGCAGGTGGGGTCGGGCTTTGCACGAAGGATGCTTCTTCTGGTGTCTCCCTGCCCCCGTCTGTTTCCTAGTTTTCACGACATCTCTGAAACTTGTTCTCAGAGCTGTACATGCCCACAGCCACGGCCCGGATTGGTCTGTGAACTAGAAGGCGCGACAGTCGTCTCCTCACCGTCAAACGTGTCAACTCTGACATCAAACGTCTTCCTCCTGCCGGCCTGAGGGACAAGTTCCTCCGAAGGCATAGGTCAAGGCAACCCACCCAAGTGATCCCCACCCACACGCAAGTGACCGGGCAGTGGCCGTCTAAAATGGGACATTACGGAGAACTCGTGTCTTAGGCAAACGCAGAGAGCAGACACCTCACTCATGGTCTCCTGAACGCCTATAGTCGTGGAAGACAAGACAGAACCTATGTGACTTGGGTTTTGTTTGTTTGTTTTTGAAAAAGCTCAAGGATCAATCAGAAAACATCCTTTTGCTTTCCGTTTGTAGCCTGAAAGCTGCTGGGGGAGGGGGGTAGGGGGGAATCACCCTCCCCCAATAGCTCCCTGTAAATTGCATAGGTTCCAAACAGCTCCTGCTAAGAAGCTGCATTTCCAGATTTTCAGAGCAACTTTGAAACTTGAGCTTGGTGAAGCGCTGTTCGCTTAAATATGCAGCTGATCAAAGATAGTATTGTGACTTCCTTTCCAAATCTGCCCATGAGAAGAGATTAGCATCAGTTCACAGACACAGGAACTCTGGGTTCTTTAATTCCTAACTAGTGCGGGTGAAGGCATCTGCGTACTTCAAACAAGAAGGACTTTTTAAAAAACTTCTTTTGTTTTCATTTCTATCACCTCCAGCTTTTTTACTCTTGTGTGTCTCTTTCTCTCCGGGTGAAAAGAAGACACCGGGTAAACAAACCGCCTGGCAGCTAAAAGCACCTTATCGGAAAGATGCACTTCTGCTGGCTCTTCTGCACCCAAGTCACCTGCTCTCCACACCCTGCAACCCAGCCGGGCTGCTTTTCTCTGCTTCAAAGAGGCGCAGAGCAGTCAAAAAGAAACAGCGTTCATTAGAGGAGGAGGTTTGGGGGGGAACCTACTTGAGCCATGACCTTGTTGAAAGTTTGCGCTGGTACAGTAGGCTTCGATCACTTTAAGGATCTGAGCGTCTTCCTCCAGAGCAGCCGTACCTGTCAGATTTAATTAACAGTGAGTTTGCAGAGACATATATGCCTCTGGACCCTCAAAGTCACGCACTGCACTCGACCGCTGGGGACCTGCTTCCCTGACCGGGAAAGCCTCCTCCGCCTACTCCTCCTCCCCTCCTGCCCTGGCTCTCTTTCCCGTTTTCTTTTCTGAAGAAATGTCTTTATCATTTGGAGGCTTTTTTTTTTTTAAGTTTATTTATTTTGAGAGCGAGAGAGAGTGAGTGGGATAGAGGCAGGAAGACAGAGTCCCCTCCGCGCTGTCAGAGTCCGACATGGGGCTTGAACTCATGAGCCTCAAGATCACAACCTGAGCCGAAGTCGGATGCTTAACCGACTGAGCCACCCAGGCGCCCCCGGGGCTTTTCCTCGACTCTCAGAGGCCACAGTGACAGCACTGGGCTTAGCACTGGCCTCCGTTCTCATCCGCTATACACCAAAACGTGCCTCTCCTTCAAATCGCAAGGCTTCCCTTCTCTAGGAAACTTCCCCCCCATAGACCTCCCCTGCTTTTCCCACCAGCCAGCAGCAGAGCCATTGACTCCGCCTCTTGCCTCTCGCCACCACTAACTCAGCCAGGTGTGGGGTGGGAGATGCAGAAGCCGGAGTCCAGTCAAAGATCTCTCTGGACTATATTTTCGGCCGAGACACACAGATCCGTCACTCCTTTGTGATAGACCACTTACTCCTTCATGTGTGTCCCAAAGAACCGGGTTCCCAGCCACAGAGGCAAATACATACGTATCCACTGGCTGACCGACTCTGCAGTTTGACTCTAAATCAAGCTGCTTCTACACGCAGCGAACTGAGAACGTCACTGAGCATTAAACTTCCATAAGGACTTCAGCCTTCAGATCTAGTTAGCGTATCCTGGTAGAGGAAAGTATCTCGGGCATCGGACACTACGGGGAAAAAATGTATCGGTAGCAAACGGGTCCCTTTAGTGGTTCCCAACCGGGCGGGGCAAAATATTCAAAACGGAAATCATACAGGTGGCGTCTGCCTCCGACAACATAGAGTGCATGCATCCAGGGGTTTGGTCACCTCTAAGATTTTTGTGCAATTTTCTTCATGAAACAGGGGATACAGAGGACAAACGGCTCTAATCATCTGCTTTCAAAAAACTTCTGCTAGTTCATCCACAACCGACCTTCCAAAAGTACAAAACACATACTTTTCCGAATCACATACTCCTCCTCCGATGGCTTCCTTTCCGTCTTTCTTTTATGAAGAAACTTCTTCATCGTTTTGGGGCTTTTACTAGACTCCTGTAAGGACAGAGGTTTCTTTAGGAATTAAAATTCTCCCCCCAAAACAAATTAAAAAGAGCACATGAAATGAAACCGAATGGCCCTCTCTTATGTTGACAGTCTCAAAAGCGCATCAAAAGTTAATAATGCACACAATAAGAATGGCTCCAGCAAACTCTAAAAGGTTCCATAAAACAGGGGCAATGACACTGGCCTCTCAAATGCCATAGGGACGGGTGCTGTGTGTAGAGAAAGTAGTGGGTGTTGATCCTAGGGAAATCACCGTATTCCTAACGTGGTTTATCGTCCTCATTTTAAGGGTATCAAGGAACAACTGTAAATACTAATATAGTACATACTGCTTTTCATGGAGCTTCAAAGCTTTTTAAATACATTTTCCTTAGCGACAGTCCCACAAAGAAGAATATCAATCTTCATTTGTCAGATGGGAAAATTAAGGGACTAGATAATTTCCCTGAACTTCAAGAGAAGAGCCAAATGAGGGATCTCCTGATAAATAATTTGGGGTCAGGAGCCATGGGTGTAGACATACAGAAAGCTGTATTTTTAATTAGTAGATAAAAAGAGCCATGGATTACTGAATTTGCTTTTGCCATATGCGTAACCAGCGCTCATTATCAGAAATCCAAACAAAGATTAAAATCTTAGTCCCTAGTGACCGTCTTATACCCATCTCCCATGCAAGGTATATACACGTGATGTATGGGTCATACCCATACCTTAAACTATACCTTAAAATATATGGGACAAAAGAACTTAATTTCTTCCGCTTTAGCCACAGTGACCCACTTAGACTTGAAAACAGACAGACATGGAAAACTCACATGTGACAGAAATGAGAGGAAAAAGAGCATTTACCAAACAAACAAACAAAAACAAAACAAAACAAAAAACCCCACAAGGAAAACAGGCATTTTTAAGCCATTGAAGACGACGTTTTCATATGGATTTCACAAGAGGCTGCTTTCTGAAGAAAGTACTTACATGTCAGAACTGCATCTTCATACTTTAGGCACCAATGAGAACAAGGGACAAAACAAGCATAAAGGAAAAGCTTCATTCATCAAAGGTGACAGCACAGCATTATGATGCCACTGTATGCCAAAGATATTGTTCTACCCTTACCTTTAAGATATAAGACATCCTCTAAAGTGAATATGTAAAGAAAGAGAAAATGAGCGTGAGAGGTCGATGGTTATAATGACCAAATCCATTTATCAGTAATTCTAAAACAACATTCAAATGTTAGTATCATCATCAAATACACAGAGAGAACATCATCATGATTCCCGCCTTTAGTCTCAGATGCAACATCATCATGCGAAAGCCCAAGGAATACAGTTCTGTGCAGAGTCGCAAATGCTGAAAATAACTGAAATACACGCTCTACGGGAAGAGTATATTAATAGCTCTCTTCTCCCAGCAGAAACAACATGGTCATGCCTTAGTTTTAATGGATTAGTTCTGCAAAGGATTAAGTTGACTGGACCCTTCAAGGCTCACCTGACTTCGATCTTAGGACAATTACAAAATAGCCATTGTTAAAAAGGGGACCCAGAGAACTACGAAGTGGCACTGCTGGTTTACGTAATCAGAGAAGAAAACTGGATGATTGCGGGTGTCCCAGGTCGATTTCCACAGTGAACCTGTGGGACTGTCTCCTGGCCCAGTTCTGAACAGAGGTACATAATAAGGATTCGGCTCAAGGATTATTTCTCCTGTCATGCCCAGTTGAAGCAGTCAAAAAATCCTCCAGTGTCCCAATATTGCCCTATTTTTACTGCACTCGGAGGCAACAATTAATCGAGACAGTAGCACGGTGTTTGAAATCAAAACAAACTCAAGATTGAGCTAACTCTGTGTCCCGCATCAAAACACACATTCAATACAGTGATGTGTGGTGTCTTTGCCCCCTAATTCTAAGATGCATCTCATAACTGCCACGGACTTAAACCTTCACTCAGGAAGACCTAGTTAAAGAACAGTTACTAATAAATAAGGCTCTTTACCGAATGATGAAATAATGATTAACATCTTAGGGGAAAAAAAAACAAAAAACAAAAAAACCCAAACACCGTTTGGATGGAAAAAGTAACACTCCACACAGTTACAGAAGCTACTGCCTGACATTTCCTGACTGCAACTTTCAGGAAAAAAAATAGAAAGAACCTTGCAGTCCCCACACTACCCAAATATCCAACGCTGCTTAGAAGCCTCGCTTGAAAAGACATTCTTTTCATTAAAGTCTTTTCCCTTTCCAACTGCAGCAGGAAGTCCAGACTCTTGTAGTTCAGACTCAGGGCTGGGTCCCGTAAGGCTTTCCTGATTCGGCATTAATAGATCAAAAGGATCCAAAATGCAGAACTGGGTCTGCTTGGTTGCAAACTGAACTCCAATGAAGTTTGAGACATGTGGACGTTATACACAATGATTGCGTCCTCAGGAAGGTGAACCAGAGACACTTCGGGGGTGGGGGGCTACTGGGGAGCTTAGGCAGTGCACCCTGTGGATAAATATTTGTCCAGGGACAACGGGGAGATGGAAAATGAAGAAATAAAAACATCCCCGAGTCTAACAATTCACGATCGACTGACACGTAACACCTATCGTAAATTCTAGCACATCCCCACAGAACTCTTCATCATAAGCTGTGACATTAGCTTGACAGATGCATTTTATACCATATGGAGCAAAATTACCTCTTTATAACCTAGTGCTGCTGATGGTCTAAGTGGAGGTGCGGGTCGCAGACAACTTAAACTCCACGGTTTTATAATTTGAGGAGGCTCCAAGGGTCCTCGGGGCTGTCCGGTAGAGCTAAAAGACTGGGAAAATGTCTGATGAGAGGTTGGCAACCTGCCGTCTGAACCCGACCTTGTGCCCCACGGCCAGAGAACGACAGTTTCATTGGCTCAGCAAAGCCGACCACAGAACAGGAAAGGTGGGAAAACAAAGGTCTCCAGCTAGAGAACTGGCACCTTCCAGTCCACGTCATGGGGTCTCTAAGGAACGGCACAAAATCAACTCAACACCCTATGAGCCTGTCTTCCCTCTCTCTTCTGGAGTTTCCTTCACTAAAGTCAGGGGCAGCTTTCCTTCGAGGGGTGGGGGAGTCAACACTGGATGGCTTCGGTCGGGCGCCTGGGCTCCATCAGGTGCTGAAATGGGGTATCTCAGCAGAATGGCCTAAGATGAACCTTAGCAAAGTAGAGTAACTGGCTAGCCAACTGACAAAGCCAACATCTGAACTCAGATCTGATGCCAAAGCCCTTGTTCTTCCCACCACTTCACCCGGTGCCTAGAATTTTGGCATCGCCGGTTTGGAGTGTTAACAGCACCACAATCTTTGCTCTCACTCAACAAGTACAGTAAAATCTCATCGATTCCAAGTCCAGGAATTCCAAATAGGTGATGACTTGGAAGAAGGCAGCGGCTGTGAGTTTGCCCTTAAAGACTGCCTAGTGGATGTGGTCGCCTAGATGAGATTACGTGGAGATGCTGAAGGACTTGTGTGGGCAAACTATCTGGTTTTGGACTCAACACCCGATGAATAGGAGAGTCATGGTTGTGAATTAAAATAAATCTCGTTTACCACTAAAACAGCTTAGTGGTACTTCTGATTAGAAAAAACTTTGCAGGCAGGCAGTTGGCCAGAGCCCCTTAACACTTGTCCCAAAACCGCACGCCTCGACATAAAGCTTTGTCTTAATTTGGATGGGCACCCCCTCGCCTCCACAACAAGTAATCGGAATTGGTGAGGTTTAACTGTACTTCAAAGCCTACAAATATAGACGACCCAGAGACTAAGGGCATGCTCACTGCCTCTTGTAAGTCCTCTGCAGGCGGGTGTGACGAGCCACTCAGGAACCCCCCGGGGACCGTACACGTGGACAACTTACAGAATGAGCACCAGAAGAGGAAGACGATGTTTTGGATAATGAGCTGCAGGAGGCCGGTCCCCTGGTCAGTCTGCCCAGCTGCTCCAGCCACTCCTGGAAGTCCTGGCTGTTGCTGCAGTGCACCACAAGCCTCTCTACCATGTTACCTGTGTCGCCCCATCGGGAGCATTCGGAGACAAAAAAGACAAGGGAGAACCTTGAGTCCACCTCATTCACAAACGCACGTCATGCACCGAAGAGTAGGGTATCTGCTTCCTTGAGTGCCCATACCGATGAAATGACCCCTGTTGACACCCCTGTATCGGGAACAGATAATGAAGTGGGGAAATAAATATTCGTTATCTGACTGATACAACCGTCTTGATTTGGACCGCTGACAGGATCTCGGGGAAAGTCGTCTGAAACTTTACTCGACAAACTCACAGCACAAAAAGTGAAGGACAGAGTCCTTCTAGTTCCCCCACTATCCAAGTTGAAACAAGGCCAACATCCGATCTCGGGTGCCCTACTGGGGAACGAAGGGGGTAAGGCCTGGGGCCACCATCCCAGTGTTAGCTGCTGGGCCCTCTCGGTGCAAAGAGTCCAACCGTCACACGGAAATCACACGGGCCTGGTGAAAGGGACTGTAGGCTCAAAGGGCAGCCCTGGTATTTTGCTCAATTTGTGCATTTACATCAGTCCATTTTGTTCTAATGCATTTGTTAGCTCTGATGCAAGCAAAGATTGAAACTAATGGCCAAGCCTAGGCTTTCAAACAACCAGGAGACTTGGTTCTATCGTTGGACCCTAATTACCCCAGGAAATGGAAGATACTTTGCCATGGCCAGGTAAAACATGCTCATGGACTGAGAGCAGAAAATAACAGCTCCTACTTATTTGAATCCCACTTCATTCGAAAAAGGATTTCAAGTATCTACTTGCAAAGGAGAAGAGTGCCTACCTGTGATTTCGAATGTGCAGTCATTTCCTTCAATTTCATCTAATCTAGTCACCATGATTCCCGCAACCGGTATTTTTCCCTGTCGGAAAAAGAACATTCCCAACAATTCTGTGGTTAGATGTGCCCCCGCCTATGTCTATTACATTTTTCTGACCCTTCCAGAAACCGCTGCTGATTTAGGGCTCACAGAGGAAGCAAGGGGGCAACGTGGATTGTGTTTTGTTAACACACCCTAAACCCTATGGTCAGGATTTACAGACAGCTTACTTTTTTTTCTAACACATTTTCCGAAGAATCCGTAAACAGAGTAAAGATACAAAAAAAAAAAAAAATTCCAGTTCCATGAACCTTCGTCACTGCTAGGCCAGCTATAATAGGCCATGGTAACTTATAGCACTCCGTATTTGGGGAGCGGACTGAAGGCAGTTTAATTCATCAAGGAGTGGAAGGACTTGCGCCCCAGAACCCTGACTTCCGTGATATGACTGGACTCAGACAACCACAGAAGTGGGTCTAGCTTTCTATTTTCTTGGCAACGATGATGTGAGCCTGTGAGACATGGCTGCCGATTTATCTGGCTGCAGATGTAGAATTCTATGGGAACATTCATAACCCAGATCCCAGCCAGAGCGATAGCCACTCAAGATAAACTCATTACAGCAATACAAAGGTTTTCCATCTAAGGAACATCTGCTCTGGTAAGCAGTATTATAATTACAACAAAGGGTCAGGACATTCTGCCTTTTCTGGCTGCAGCTTTCAGTGCCTCAGTAGAGATGTTGCAACTGGATGGAGACCTGTTTTCAATCTGGGCCCTGCCGCTTGTTTTATATGAGATCTACTAACCTGATAGATAAAGCCACTCATCCGAGGACTTGCAGATAACATTATCAAGACACTTGAAAACAACAGGAGGTACCGCTCCTCTTTTTCCTAAAGTGAAATGAAAAATATTAAGTGGGGGGGCAAAAAGTGGACGTGTTATTTGTTACGAATTTCTGGAGTCGCTGCTGTAGAACGCAGGGCTTATATAAGGCAATGAGGCATGAATAGTGACCTTTTAGAAAAGATACCCAACTTAAAAGCACAAAACTAGTTGAATTTGACTTTGAAGTGGATATTAAGCCACGGTGTTTTCCCTCTTCTTCCTATACATAACGCTTAAATACAAATAGCCATGCCTGATTCCCAAGTATGTACGCCCGAGAAGTCACGTGGTGAATGCCTTCCTGCCCAAGCAGGAAGACGAGATAAGTCTCCAGGTTCGCAAAATGAAAATGATTCTACTCTGAAAAGTAGCAAGATGGGAGGGGCTTGCAGGTGATAGGAAATGTATTGTGCTCTAGCATGTGTGTTAAGTTCTTATTCATAAAATTACTTTTAATCAGTAAGAACAAGATCACTATCGTACTCATGCAGAACAAACAAATAAATACCTTTTGAAAACGGCACCAAAGGAAATTTTACATGTGAGGGTTTCTCTGAATGCTGTAAACAGATGCACATTTAAGTAGATGCAAAACAATGACATTCCGGGGCACCTGGGTGGCTCAGTCAGTTAGGCGTCCGACTTTGGTTCAAGTCATGATCTCACAGTTTGTGAGTTCGAGCCTCGCATCGGGCTCTGTGCTGACAGCTCAGACCCTGGAGCCTGCTTCACATTCTGTGTCTCCCTCTCTCTCTCTGCTCCTCCCCTGTTCACACACTCTCTCAAAACTAAATAAACTTAAAAAAAAATTACACCCAGCTTACATGTCCGGCCATGTTAGCTCCAATATCCTTACACCTATCCATCTCCTTCCACAGACGCTTCATCTCTTCCTCCTCCTTCCAGCAGCCTCTTGTGCTTAACGAGCTTTTCCTCTTTTGCCTTTAAGTCTGCACATCTCCTGTCCTAACAGGCCCCCATGGGCCCATGTGGCTCCTTCGATGGAATACAGGCCCCCCTTGCTTTATTGCCCTTCACTTCATTGCACGTCATAGGTAATCGTGGTTTTTTTTAATTTTTAATGTTTATTTATTTTTGAGAGAGAGACAGAGCATGAGCAGAGGAGGGGCAGACAGAGAGGGAGACACAGAATCCAAAGCAGGCTCCAGGCTCTGAGATGTCAGCACAGAGCCCGCCTCGGGGCACTAACTTGTGAACCATGAGATCATGACCTGAGCTGAAGTCAGACACTTAACCAACTGAGCCACCCAGGTGCCCCGGTAATCATGTTCTTTAACAGACTGAAGGCTCAGGGCAGCACTGCGTGGACCAAGTCTGTAGGTGCCAGGCTCCCAACAGCATTTGCTCGCTTCATGTGTGTCGCATTATGGCTATTCTTGCCATATTTCAAGCTTTTTCATTACCATTATTTGCTGTGGGGATCTGCAATCAGTGATCATGACTCACTAAAAGCTCAGATGATGGTTAGCATGTTGTAGCAAAAAAGTAGTTTTGATTAAGGTATGCACACTTAGGACACTACTGTGTGGCGTAAAGGTGACTGTATACGCACCGCGAGACCGAAAATTTCATCTGAGTTGCCTCACTCGCCACGTGATTCGCTTTATGGCAGAGCTCTGGAACCAAACCTCCAAGATCTCCGAGGTAGGTCAGTACCCTGTTTCTTGACATTTTATCGCCAAATTACTTGCTGCCTTCCATTTTTCTCCTCATTGATTCCTCTGTAGCTGCAGCCTCACCGCTCCTCTCCAAGCCATCAATAACTGCCTTCTAGCAAAATCCAATGGCTTCTTCTTGGTCTCCATACACTGCTTGACCTTTGAGCCTTCTGCAGCACTCAGCAGGCTGACCACTCTTCCTTGGTCCTCCAGAGTTTCCATGACAACACACGCCCCCCCCCAACCCCCAGTTGTCTTCTATCTTCCCTTCTGTCGGCTTTTTCAGGCACTCACTCTTCCTCCCTTCACCCAAGAGGTTTATCCCAAAGGTGGGAAAGACTACTAGTTAGACTTGCCGCCCGCATCAACCTTCCCCAGGGTATCTGCATCTTAAATGAGATTACTTATTAACCCACAGTAATGAATCTCTGACAGAGACCTGTCAGGGAGCAGGGGAAGAGGTTTGGGGACAGAGAAGGCAATTCTCACACCCGATAAATCATGCCAGGTGACGCAACCAACCTTCCCCCCTTGCTCTGCCCCCTTCCTAAAAGACCTAATCCATCTTCAACCCTCCAAGCATCTTTCTGGATATTTACTTCCCAGGAAGGCACACCTGTCAGGGACATCTAAATCTCTGCCTCTCACTCTGCCTTCCCACCCACGTGTGTCTACTGGTTTTACAGCACCTGGGGACCTACAGTCACTCAAAAGTTAACAGGTCTGAGACGGCATCCTTCATCTTCTCCAGCCCATAGGTCGCCGCTTCCTATCGACTTTCCCTCCTAAGCGGGGCTCAGATGGGCCCCTTAAGTTTCATTTTCTCCCCATCTCCATAGTCTTCTTGCTGCCTCCCTTCTCTGAACTTGTGTGCAATCTACCCTTGAGGCGCACCATCTACACTGACTACCTGGGTTTGTTCTCTAGCCGCAGCCTGTGTGTTCAAGGCACGGCTCATCGCATGCTCTCTCCTCCCCTCTCCCGTGGCACCTAGCAGAGTGGGGGGCAAGGAAGAGGCGCTGGGTTTCTTTGCATGTTCGAGCAACCTGGCCTGGACGGAAGAACAAATCAAAGAAGAACAAGGAGAAAGATGGAAGTAACGGCATTGAGACGTGAAACCTCTTACCTCACAGGTTCCATACTGCACCATGACTTGCGACATGAACAGAACGTTCCCCAGGGTTTTAATGCTCT
The DNA here is from genome assembly GCF_003009895.1 of Hyaena hyaena. Classification (NCBI taxonomy): domain Eukaryota; kingdom Metazoa; phylum Chordata; class Mammalia; order Carnivora; family Hyaenidae; genus Hyaena; species Hyaena hyaena. The sequence goes on along the minus strand of NW_024081304.1, from coordinate 315,122 downwards.
CCCCTTCCCATGCCTGAATGGGTTCCGAAAGTATCTGCAACTCCAGCTGTTTTCTCTTCCTTAGATCTTGGCACTGCCCCTACAGAACCAAAGCAGAACATACTAGAAGAGGAATTCTTGTGACACAGGCCCCAAAGAAGCCCAGAGTTAGAGGAAGCTTTGGGCTCTCAGATTTCTACAGAGTCCCAATTCCTCACCATGAATCCCATCACCAGATCTGTTCCCGACAGAGAGACCCACAGCCCTGAACCTCTAGCCTGGGGCCCCCAGAGGTTTTGTGAGGAAGGGCTACTTTTCGCGGTGCCCAAAGGGCAAGATAAAATGGCAGAAGGGGCTTGCTTCTCCATCCCCGCAGGGACTACGGGGACACAAGTGGCCGGTTCCTCTCGAACAGGGCCAGGAAAGCAACCAGTAGCTTTGGAGCTGCTGGCTGGGCTCCCTGCTCTAGCCCCTTTCCGTCTCATCACCAAGCCATTTTGTTTTTCTAACACATGCTCAGTTTCCAACCAGGTGACATCTTAATAAAGCAAACAGATAAAAACATGACTCCAGGGGTTATAGAAAAAGGGAAAACTAAATTCCTTATGCTACAGGGAATCGAATCGATCTTCCAACAAAACAGAGACACTGCCCTATACTTTGTTCAGGGACTAGGAGTAGGTCAGTATGGAGAAAAAATACTACATTAATTTTATTCCTAAAAGAATTGTAAGAAAGAGATACAACCGAATTTTATTAATACAAACCAGGAAACTACATGGCGTATGAATACTAGATCCAGCTCTCTATCTAGATCTCTTGTGAAGTTATCTTAGAATAATTTTTAACAGTATTTACACATTTGTTAAAAAATTTAGCAGTATTTACTCCAAACTGAATATGAAAACAAGCATATGGTTAGTTATGTTACTATTTCCAAAGAAATGTCACAGTTTTGGGCGTGTGTTTTCTATAAAATCTCTGCTGTCCCTTTCAGCTAAATGGAAACTTGAAGAAATCAGTTCAGTGTACACATATTTTTGAAGCAACTGTAGTGGGAATAAATATACGATAATCATCAAAGCAAGCTCTACAACATGCACCATGGTCAGAAAGAAAAAAGTATTTCATATTCCATTTGCATAGGACACAATAAAAGAGACCCACATAGTAATAAATGCCATCCATGGGTTTCAGTGGGCTGAGCTATTAGGTTGAGCCATGTAAAGCTACCAAGATTCAATTGCTTGTGATCTACGCCAACAGAAGGTATTTAACTTAATACCTTACTCTGGTCTTCAACTTGCTGGTTACCCATGGACACGTCAGGAACACGATCTCCCCGTTCGTGGGTTTGAGCCCACACTGACAGCCTGCTTGGGATCCTCTCTCTCCCCCTCTCTCTGCACCTCCCCTGCTTGCTCGCTCTCTCTCTCAAAATAAATAAACATAAAAAAATGTCTAGAATGAAGCTAAACTTAATCAATCACCCAGAGTAACGCTTTCTTTCCTCCTAAAAGGCCACCAAGTGGTTTTACATCAGTGGGTTCGAGAAGACATTAACCATCACACTCAAGATACAAGATTACAGACAGCTCTGATAGCAATCTATATAAAGCAATTGCATTTTAGTGGGTTTTTTCCTTTTAGATTGGATGAAGGATTTCTTTGTCATACACAAACAATCAAGTCATAGCCTTTGGCATAAATAGATGAATCCAGTATCGATGACAATCAGTGAGCGACAAGGTGCACAGACACAAGGTGAACGACACGGGGGTAAAGACAAAGAGACAAAAGGAAACCCCCCACCTACACAACAATGCTTAATGTGGCAGAGACTTCAAATGTGAGTGCTTTATACCCTCAGCCTGGCAACCTTTCATAGGTAAGCATGGTTTTTGGAAGTCAAAATTAAATGAAACAATCACTGTGATACTGTCGCTAAAAGCTTATTGTTTCCACTCCAAAGACCTTTGCATAGGGAAAGAAACGTTACACACGAATCACTCTCTTAGGAACAAAGCATACAAAATGGAGAATTATAATTTTAGAGTGTCACCTACCATGAGAGTTTTGAATGCTACGATTGCTTTCAGAATATCCTGATGATCTGGATGAGTATCCTGGTAAAGGAATACATTGTAAAACAATATTAAAGGAGAACAGAGCAGCAGTCACTGGGGGTCAGGGGTGGGAGGAGGGTGTGGCTTCAAAGAGAGAGAGAAAATCCAAGGGGAGGATGGAACCATTCTGTATCTCCGTTCGTGGTAACACGAATCCACGCGTGTGATAAAAGTCACAGCACTGCACGCCAAGAGAGACAAGTCAGTTTTAGCATATGCTGATTTAAAGATTACAAAATAAAACAGCACTTGGAATCTCAGCACCTCCGATTATCAGGTGACCAAGAAATTCAGACAGCTGGTAACACATCGTGGGTTTGGTGACAACATACTAGGTGTGGTTATTGGGGCAACAGTTCTTGTTTCCCCTTGTGCTGGAGTACTTGAGATAAGAAATAATCATTAGTGGGGGGGGGCATGTTCAGGCCATGTTGTTAACAAATGACAAGAGGTAGGGACTTGTGGAAACAGGGTAGCGGTTGGACAGAAACCAATCCAACCTCATTTCCTAGACTGCCGCCATTTTCTTTCACCGGATTCAACATGGCAGATGGGAAAAAAAATTCCAAGCTTGATAGCGTCCATGAAGGGCAAGGGGAGAGGCTCTGGGAAGCTGCATACCAAACGCGAGGGCACATGGGGTGCGGCTAACCTTGGGGGCATCCGCACACCTAACCTTTGGGATTCAGCTGGAATAATGGAAGAGGCCTGCTGCTAAACCAGCATGGGGTCCTAAACCACAGCTGAACAGACCAGGGGTCTGCCCCAAGCCAAGAACCGTATCACCATGTGAAGAAAGGTTGCATTCTGCCATAGTTAGCTGGACCCTTACCCAGCTTAGCTGACAGCTGACAAGCTCAGGTTCCATTCTACCATTGGTCAGCAGCCATGGTGAATGATCAGAGAGCTGGAGAAAGAGCCTCCCCGGATGGCTACCTAGCGCTGAGGGTGCGTGTTATCTGATGGTGGGAGATGGAAGGCAGCCACAGGAGACAGGCACGAACACGGGCTCTACTTCACGGAAGCCGAGAGCGAGGATCCCGGCAGTGGGGGCATCTGGGGAGTCTTCTCCTCAAACGGAGTCCATATTAGTCCCCCAGCCCTGAGCAGTAATGGAAACTGATGCCACTGGTTGCTCTCTGGATTTTTGGCGAGAAGCAAGGAGGGGCAAACCTCAAACGCTTCGGCAAACTGGTTTAGTGTTTGGGAAGGGCATCCACAGGCCAACACCTTCCCAAGCCCTAACTGAAATTTTACTCTGGCATGCTTTACTCACTCACTGGCTCCCTACTGCCTCCAGCTCTCCGGAAGGTCAAATATCCTGAGAATGTGGTTTTGCTCAGAGTAACTGCTTTCAGTCCTTACAAATGCTGACAAGACCGGCAGCGTGCAACCTTTCTCTTTAAAGATAATCAAGCCCTTTAAAACCTCAAAACCTTTCCCCAGACACAGGAAGAGCAACTGGGGTAAACGCAGCCGCCCTCAGAGGGCCCTCCTCTCCCACCCACACCCCCAGCACCCATGCTCGATGGCACAAGGATGATTCTAGAAGCTATCCCTGTTGATTGGTTTTTAAGAAAAGGATCGGGCCTCTCGATGAACACAATGTCCAGTTATCAGGCCTCGATGCACACCATAATATATAGGAAAGATTACAGCTAGCCACCGCTGTCGCAAGTCGACCGGAAGTTTATAAACAAAAATGCGAGGAAACTGTGATACAGATCTGTGATGTGTAGGCAGATAAACTAATATTGGACCCGTCTACAGATCTTTAAGGAAATACCAGAATTTTCCAGTGTCATCCAGGGTCAGAAAGCTGAGGGGTCACAGTGCTCTAGAGATACCGATCCCTGTCTACAGTGAGAGCAGTATTTATATTTTCTGACGTTTTACTCTGTCTCCCACAGTCAGGTTGGTTCATACACCGGAACAATGGAAGATCTTGGTCAACTTGGACTGAACTGCCATCTACAGATGCAGAAAACCTAAGTCAGCCAGTTAGCATGGGCTTGAGGGCAGCGGCTGGGCCGGAAGGGAGAACTATCGTGAATAGTGAGTAGTAAAGACTGGGGACCTTTGTGTCTAAGATGAATAAATCCCGGGGATCTAACGTGCAGTGTGGTGGTTACAGCTTATACCACTGGGTTGTATACTTGAAATTCACTGAGAGTCTATCGTAAGTGTTCTCATCATTACCAAAAACTGTAACTCTGCGAGGTGGTGGAGGTGTGAGGTCACCTGCTCTGGGAATCGTTTTACAACGTACACGTACGTTAAACCATCACATGGTACACTTTAAAAATCACAATGTCCCCCGTAAATAGATGCAACTTTTAGTTGTCAATCATACCCCAGTAAAAGTGGAAAAATTAAATGAGCTAAGTAAAATTTCTTTTTAAATTTTCAGCTGGGGGAACTAAAGGAACAGCCCCTTCTTATTTTGCTGCCTAAAGAGGAAAACTAGAAGCCTGGGGACGAGGGAAGATTGAATCAAGTAAAATTTGAAGCCAAAGCTTTTGCTGAATTCCTCAGCAAGCTTAGTCTAGAAGGAGACTGGCTGCTTCCTCCAGAGAAGAAGAGGCTCATTCGCTGCCTTCCCTTACCTCCATATGCCGTTCCAGCTCTTGCAAGAGAGTAACATACTTTTCCAGGCGCATGAACGGTTTGCTGAGGCTGGTCGTTAAAATGAGGATCCCTGGGCTGGATGCACCTTGACTTTCCATGAACTGTTCCAGATCATCACTAGCAAAAGAACGAACATGGTTTCGTTACTGCTTAACGCTCGACGCAAACAATCATCGACCAGACACCATTTTCCTAACGTTTCGTATGAGATAAAACCAAACAGAAGTGCCACGAATCCAAATGCTGACCCATTCATGTCAGCTCCATTCACGAAACCTTTATTCATTCAGGTCTTGTCCTCGCAATCGTGGTCTCCGACTTCATCTGCTCATAAATAATAGAGTCTGTTCTCTGCTGGGGAGACAGCCACGAACAGCACAGAAATCCCTGCCCCGAAAGGAGACTGTACCCACAGGCGTGGGACATCCCGTCTGCCAGGCGGCCTCCGCATATGGTTTTAAAAAGCATTTTCTCAGTCACTTCGAACATTCACGTTATGTTGGCAGGTCAAATGCCCAGGGTCACAACTCACCCCGTGCTCCCCATCCCCGGGCACCCACTCGTAATGTCCAGAACTGAGCTGAAAACTGAGATAGCCACGTGCTTGTGTGCCTAACCACAAAGTTACTGAGCGGAGGATTTGAAGCCGGCTGCAGCAGGCGACACAGACAATTTCCAGAAGGCAACAACTCGGTTAAAAGAAAAAGGCGATTAATATGTCATGAACTGTGCCCAGGAAGCTCGGGCTTTTCCTGCCTTTTTGCACCATCTGGATTGTCTCCTTTCCCCCCCCCCCCCCCCCCCCCGCCACGTGATACTGAGGCCTGGGGCTGAAAGATCATTTTAATATTCATTGATGCAAAATAAAATTAAAAGAGGACACCCACTGCCTACCTGACAGCCTATTCTGAAACTTCTGCTTATTGCTTGGCCCCTTTTACCTCCCTGCTTGCCCAGGCATATCCAATCAGTCTCGCATTTATTCCTTTCCATTCCTGCTGCCACCGCCTTGCTTCAGACCTTTCTTTCATTCCATCTGGTTCACTCCAAGAGTCCAATTGGTCTCCTGGCTTCCGGGCTTTCTTGCTCCCAAGCCGTCCCGCTGACCTGTTGCTTTAATCCTGTTCCTTTCTCACGCAAGAACATCGGATTGCCAGCAAAACGGAGCCTTAACTTTTTTTTTTTATAGTTTATTTATTTTTGAGACAGAGCATGAGCGGGGGAAGGGCAGAGAGAAAGGGAGACACAGAATCTGAAACAGGATCCAGGCTCTGAGCTGTCAGCACAGAACGCGACGTGGGGCTCAAACCCATGAACCATGAGATCATGACTCAGGCCGAAGTCAGACGCTTAAGTGACTGAGCCACCCAGGTGCCCCACGAAGCCTTAACTTTTTAGGCCCCTAATGGCCCCATCAATCTTTCTCATCGCCCTCCATCAGGAACCCTCTCTGACAAAATGGCCAACTTCCTCCCCCTGGAAGACAGCCCAGGTTCCCAACCAGGGCATGTTGCAGTAACTTATGAAATGTGTTCACAGAAACTTGGGCAGGGGGTGGACTGCAGGTTACCCCTATTAATAGACATACTCCCTCCTTGGGCTTTTGTGCATGGGAGAGAAGGGTGACAGCTGATGTCCCAGTAACCTTGAGCCGTGCAGGGAAAATGGGCTGGGAATCACGGCCTTGGTGGAAGCTGGACCCCATGGGAGTGGTCATACCTGACAAGCCACACTGAGTACTGTTATCAGCTGTGGCAGCCTTGGCCACGAAGCCCCTGAGAGGAGAAAAGTGCCCGGGACTTGCAGTCATAAAACAGGTTTTGTCACCCTGGATCGGTTACCTAGCCTCAGCTGACTCATCTGTGCAACAGAGATAAAACCCACTTCCTAGGGGCACCTGGATGGCTCAGTTGGTTAAGCAGCCGGCCGACTTAGGCTCAGATCATGATTTCACGGTTCGGTTCGTGAGTTAGAGCCCCGCATCAGGCTTGCTGCTATCAGCAAAGAGCCCACTTCGGATCCTCTGTCCCCTCCCCCGCTCTCTGCCCCTCCCCCAGTGTCACTCTCCCTCTCTCAAAACTCCATAAAGCTTTAAAAACAAAAATCTAGGGGGGCCTGAGTGGCTCAGTTGGTTAAGCGTCCAACTCTTGGTTCCAGCTCAGGTCATGATCTCATGGCTTGTGATTTCAAGCCCCGTCTCGGGCTCTGCACTGCTTGGGATTCTCTCTCTCTATCTCTCTCTCTCTCTCTCTCCCCCCTCTCCCTCTGCCCCTCCCCAACTCATGCTCATACACTCTCTCTCTCAAAATAAACTATGAAAAGTGATAAAAACAAACAAACAAAGGGGCGCCTGGGTGGCTTAGTCGGTTAAGCGTCCGACTTTCGCTTAGGTCATGATCTCGCAGTTCGTGGGTTCGAGCCCCGCGTCGGGCTCTGTGCTGACTGCCAGCTCAGAGCCTGGA
>NW_024081304.1:200130-307902 GCF_003009895.1 Hyaena hyaena | reverse complement strand
AAAAAAAAAAAAAAAAACCAAACATATTACACTCTTAAAATCAGTTAGATAAATTAAATAATTCAATAAGCTGATAGTTGTCATAAATAAAGAATAAAAAAAAAAAAAAAAAAAAAAAAAAAAAAAAAAAAAACATTAAAAAAAAAACAAACAAACAAAAAAAAACCCAAACCTACTTGCTACTAAAATTCTGAAGATTCGGTATTGGGGTTTGGAAGATCTTTGCACGCATTCGTGCTTAGTTAGTACACACGCCAACACTTCACAACAGGTGTTATACTCATTCTACAGATGAGAGAACTGAGACTCAGGAAGAGTGAGTAATCCTAAGGACGTAGCTAAGTTGGGGTTCATGCCCAGGCCTGAGGTCAATGCCTCAAGTCTTTCCATGACGCCACACTGCCTCTGTACAGAGAAATATTTTGTAAACTTTAAAGTTCTCTGAAAATGCATTTTTATTACTATTATTACTATGCCAAGGCAAATACCCTGTTAAAATCACATCTTTGAAAACAGCCATTAGGCTGTGATTTCCGGCTTAATAGAAACACAATTGATGTTAAGTTTCCAACCAAGAGCATAAAGTGCACCAGGAGGTTGAAAAATTCATTACATATAAAATATAATTAGGAAAATAACTTGGATTTAGAGAGTGCACTTGAGTAGAAATGTAATTTAGAGAAAATCACTCTCCTAATTTCTTTTCAATTTGGTAAACAAGTCTTATTTTTTTCTTTCCGGGACTACAGAACGGCCCGCGTCCTCAATATTCTAAGTCTCATTGATACAGGGGTTACAACAATTAAAACCAAATGCTGGCATGTACTTTGTGATTGCTTCCCATGCAGCATTCTAACTTGTTGGCTTGCTTCATATTATAAGAGAATTAAACAAATGGGTTTCCATTTAACATGAGCAACGGAAGAACGAAAATTGTCTTAATAAAGTCAGTGCCCATTACAACTAATAGATCCTAAAAGACACATTTTACTTAGCCCAACAAATGGGATACACAAATTAATAGCATTATACAAAAATGTAATACTCAAATACCTATTGTGATACCAGAGAACAAGCTGTCTTTAAAATGTAGGTTTTAACTTCATGCAGCCTGTTGGAAATGTCAGACGGCTGACTTGGTTTCCAAGCTTAACGTGTTCTGTACACGTGATGTTATATGACAGAAGTAGTGGTCGATGTATGGGTGTCGTTTTAAACTCAACCTACAGTGTATCTCACAGAATGCACGGCGGATGGGGCTCGGGGATGCTCTGGGTTGGCACATCATGTAAGCGTGCTCCTGTGGAATCGTTGCAGAGCTACCTAGCGCATCTGGAAAAGGAGCGGAGATCTCCTCTCCACGCGGCCCTCCTTCCCACCCCGCTTTCATGGAAATCCCTGTGGCCTGGAAAGGGGAAGTGAGGCATGAGGAGCTGGGAGGGCGGGGGCTCTGGCCAGTGGCTGGATCTCTGTTGTCCCTTTTTCATTCCGCTAGGCCCAGAGGCCAGGCTGTCTGCTTCTTTTTCCGTTCCCACCCCTTTTCTTTTGTGATCAGTCTCACTGGACGTCCCCCCCCCCCCCCCCCCCCGGCTCCTCCAACACACATTCCTATGCTCCGTGTCCCGAAGCAAATACACAACACGGTTCTTTGGGGTTTTTTTCTCAAAGTCTTCGTTGCCGACAACATGGTCAACAGAGAGGGCCAACTCGCAAGAGGAAAAGGACACAGCGGTGTTTGTCGCGGCACTGGAGACAGAAGTCGGGTTCAGACCTGTCTTGGCGCTCAGTCTCCCATCTCCTTGCTCTCTCTTTAAATCCGGGTCCTAAGTGCCCATCAACGGACGAATGGATCAAGAAGATGTGGTTTATCTATACGATGGAATACCACATGGCAATGAGAATGAAATCTGGCCATGTGTAGCAACATGGATGGACCTTGAGGGTGTTATGCTGAGCGAAATAAGTCAGGCAGAGAAGGACAAATATCATATGTGTGCACGTATAGGAGGATTAGGAGGAACTTAACAGAGGACCACGGGGGAGAAGAAGGGGAAAATAGTGGGGGAGAGGGAGGGAGGCAAAGCATGAGAGACTCTTGAATGCTGAGAACAAACTGAGGACTGATGGGGGTGGGGGGGACGGGAAGGGGGTGACGGGCATGGAGGAGGGCACTTCTGGGGATGAGCACTGGGTGTTATATGGAAACCAACTTGACAAGAAACTATTTTAAAAAATAAATAAATAAATAAATAAATAAATCCGGGTCCTTTTCCCCCATCAAAAGGATGGGCGCCACACCAAAGCGTGGAGAGAAGTGGGTGTTTCCGTAAGGGAGAGGTTATTCCCAAGAAGAGGCAAAACTACAGTAACAAGCCTGAAGGGGAGAGAGAGGGGAAATCCCAAAAGACCTCAAACCAGGGGATAACAAAAGACTGGGGCAGCCATTCAAATATATGTAAATATGGGGACGCCTCAAGGTTGGGGTCTGCCTCTATATCCAAATTCAGACGATACATTACTGCACTTTTAACAAGGTGCTAACAGGCAACGAATTTTAAAGCCTTAGGGCGCGTTGCCCATTGTCAGGCGCATTGCTGGTATGATACTGCCACCTGCAGGCTGACAGGGAGAAGTTCAACCGGCTGGCCTGCCCAGGCTCCAGTGATTTTCCAGCGTCCGGGCCTCTACAGATTGAGCAGGGAAAGAACAGAAGCCCACCAACGTCCTGATTTCAGCTGACACCTTCATCTAAACCAGGGTTCCGGCCTGGAATTTCTGTAAATTTCATTCAGCTCGGCCTTGCCTCTACTGTGTCAGCATAAATCGCCACAGAGGTGCATATAAAAGAGCTGAGATTATATTAGAAGCACATCTGGGGAAACCCCCCAAGAATTTCAATTTAATTTTCACTCCGCACATGCAAATACAAGGTGTGATAAAAAATCCCGTTCTATGGGACTCCAACGAGTCTTCTGTCATTTCAAGGGATATTATAAAACTCTCAAAAAACCTCACCAACCCAAATGAAGCAAACAGGATATAATCCCCCCGCCCCAAAAGTTGAGAAGCTTTACATTAGCTATGTAACAAACTTTAAATCATAACGGTTATTCATAAAATTAAATTCCCAATATGGGTAAATGCAGTCAGTACCGTTTTAACACACAGAGTGGCAACAGAAACTTCTGTGAACACTACAAGGCACAACATTGGTTTCTGGAATTACTACCCTCAGATGAAAAGGAACAGAATGTGTGCTCATAAAAATGGTAAGCTAACAGGAAGGGGATCCCTTTTTAATGTTTATTTTATATTTGAGAGAGACAGACAGACAGAATGTGAGCAGGTAGGGAGAGAGAGAGACGGAAACACAGAATCCAAACCAGGCTCCAGGCTCTGGGCTGTCAGCACAGAACCCGACGTGGGACTTGAACTCAAAAACCTGGAGACATGACCTGAGCCCAAGTCGGATGCTTAACCAACTGAGCCACCCAGGCGTCCCAGAGGGATCTCTTTTTATTGCTATTAAGAAATTTGTCCTTTGGGTGCCTGGGTGGCTCAGTTGGTTAAATGGCCAACTCTTGATTTCGGCACAGGTCACGATCTCCCAGTTCGGTGAGTTCGAGCCTCACGTTAGGCTCTCTGCTATCAGTGCAGAGTCTGCATTGGATTCTCTGTCCCCCTTTCTCTGCCCCTCCCTTCCTCACACTCTCCCTCTCTGTCTCAAAAATAAACATTTAAAATTAAAAAAAAAATTGGCCCTTTTACACACAGGATGTTTATGTATCTGCCACAAGAAAAATGTCTCTGAACCATTTTTTTCTCCTTTATTGAAGATGGGTAGTAAAGTGTGAAAACATTCCTGGAAATGACAGAAACAAATTCGGGACTGCGGTTCCCTCCGGTGAGGGAGGGAGGAGCAGGAAATGAGAGCGCGCACGGGACTCCCGTTGCCGCTAGAATTTGTTTTATAAACTACCTTGTTGTTGTTTTAAGCTGATTTATTTATTTTGAGAGAGAGAGAGATGGGAGGCAGGCAGAGAGAAAGAGAGAGAGGCGTCCCTCTCCCCTTCGCTTCCAACGCAAGGACATGATATCTCACTAGCATATCTCATGTGCCTCAACGTTGAGCTGAAAAAGCCAATTCCCGGCAGTGTGGCTGAGAGGCCAGAGGCTTCCTTGTGTACTCAGCAGCCCCATCCCCAGACATAGGGAGGAGGCTCCATCCCAGGAATGGGCAGAGGTTGTGTGCTGGCAAAGGCAAGCAGAGAAGACCAGAGGCCCTGCCCGGAGCCCAGAGCACCGGCACAAGGATTCCCCCCAGGGAGGAGGGCGGCCTACAAGAACAGAGGGCTCTGGAGTGCTCCCCAAAGGAACTAGTTTTAGTTGAAAAAGCAGGCGGAACTGGCTCAGTCGGTAGAGCATGAGACTCTTGATCTCGGGGTCATGAATTTGAGCCCCACGTTGGGCATAGAGCCTGCAAAAGAAAGGAAGAAAGGGAGGGAGGGAGGGAGGAAAAGAAAGAAAGAGTGTGGAGAAATCCAAGACTAAAGGCTCTTGCAAAATCAATGAAGATTTTGGCGGTGAGCAAAGGAGAGGGTGCCGGCAGCTCTTCCTAATTAAGAGCAAGCATGTAAACCACAGGCCACCGAGGTCACTAGGCAAAAAGAAGCAAGGAAAGAGACAGCTAAGAAGGGTCAGAACAAACTTCAAAGACCGGTCTCAAACACGACCCCTGCCCGAACTTAATTGGATCAGGTGACAGATCAATTTATGCCCCCAGGGACTTGTCCAAAACAGCAGAGCCATCGGCCGGAAATTAGTGGAGTCTGACAGCTGGAGGTAGCCCTAAATTGGGGTCAACGGCTTAACAGGAAAATCAGGGAGAGATGGTCATAGAGGACCCCCTGCTAAAAGCACCTCAAAGGGTGCACACTGTGGGTGACATAGACTCACTAAGACAGTCTAGTCAAGTCACTAAACAAATAAGCAAACAGCAGCAACAAAAACATCGCCCTCAAGGGAGGGGGGAAGAATCACCATCCAGAGTTGCTAAATCTAGAATTGCATAAAGTGCCTAGTTTTCAATAATAATAAAAGAAATACATAACACACTAGGGCGCATGGGTGGCTCAGTCGGTTAAGTGTCAGACTTCAGTTCAGGTCCTGATCTCACAGTTCGTGGGTTCGAGCCCCGCATCAAATTCTGTGCTGACAGCTCAGAGCCTGGAGCCTGCTTTGGATTCTGTGTCTCTCTCTCTCTCTGCCCCTGCTCACCACCATGCCCCCCTCCCCCCGCCCCGCTCATGCTCTGTCTCAAAAAATGACTAAATGTTAACAAAAAAAAAATTTTTTTTAATGTAACACACAAAGAAAGAGGAATGTGTGACCCATATACAGGAGATAAAAAGAGACAAAAGAAATTGTAAGAGTGACAAAATGTCAGATTTAACAAAGATTTCAAAGTAGCCATTATAAATGTGTTCTAAGAACAAAAGGAAACCCTGCCTAAAGAATTAAAGGAAGCTAATAATGACAATGTCTCATTAAAGAGAGTATCAGTAAAGAGGTAGAAATTATAAAAAAAAAAAAAAAAAAAAGAACCAAATGGAAGTTCAGGCTATAAATTCAAATAACTGTGGGGCGCCTGGGTGGCTCAGTCAGTTAAGCAGCCAACTTCAGCTCAGGTCATGATCTCATGGTTCACGAGTTCGAGCCCCGCATCAGGCTGTGTGCTGACAGCTCAGAGCCTGGAGCTTGCTTCAGATTCTGTGTCTCCCTCTCTCTCTGTCCCTCCCTTGCTTACACTCTCTCTCTCTCTCTCTCTCTCTCAAAAAAACAAACATTAAAGACAATTTTTTTAAAAGTACAATAACTGAAATTTAAAAATTCACTGTAAGTGCTCAATGGTAGGTCTGAACTTGCAGAAGAAATCAGTGATTTTAATGATAGATTGATAGAGAATGCAACCTGAGAAAAAAGAATGGAGAAAAGAATAAAGAAAATTGAGAAGCGCCTGGGTGCTTCAGTCAGTTAAGTGTCCAACTTTTTGGCTCAGGTCATGATCTTGTGGTCTGTGAGTTCAAGACCCATGTTGGGCTCCACGCTGACAGCTCAGAGCCTGGAGCCTGCTTCCAATTCTATGTCTCCCTCTCTCTCTCTCTCTGCCCCTCCCCGGCTTGTGCTCTCTCTCTCTCTCTCGCTCTCTCTCTCCCCCTCTCTCTCAAAATTAAATAAACATTAAAAAACAAAAAGAAAAACAAGGGGCGCCTGGATGGATCACTCAATTAAGCCTCTAGCTTTGGCTTACGTCATGATCTCATGGTTCATGAGTTCAAGCTCCGCACCTAGCTCTATACTAACAGCTCAGAGCCTGGAACCTACCTCGGATCTTCTGTCTCCCTCTGTCTCTGCCCCTGCCCTGCTCTCTCTCTCAAAAATAAATACACATTAGTAAAAGAAAGAAAGAAAAATGACCAAGCCTCAGAGAAATGTGGGACGTCTTCAAGCACCACAACACAGGCATCCTGAGAGTCCCAAAAGAGAGGAGAGGATGAAGCAGAAAAAATATTGGAAGTAATGATTGAAAACCTTCCCAAACTTGAGGAAAATGTTAATCTACATATACAAGAAGCTCAATGAATTCCAAGTAGAAGAAATGCAAAGAGATCCATATACAAATTATAGTAAAAATGCTGGGAGACAAAAACAAAGAATATCTTACAAAAAGGAAGAGAAAAACAACGCATTGCGGGGTAGGGAACCTGAATAAGATTAACCTAACCGCTAACTTCTCATCAGAATTAATAAGGGCCAGAAAGCAGGGAAATGATTTCAAAGTAAAGAAACAAAACTGCCCACCTAGAGTTCTATATTCATCCAAACTATTTTTCAAAAATTTAGGTGGAAAGGGGGTCCCTGGGTGGCTCAGTTGGTTAAGTGTCTGGGTCTTGATTTCGGCTCAGGTCATGATCTCCCAGTATGTGGGTTCAAGCCCCACATGGAGTCCTGAGTCAGACTCTGTGCTGACAGCACAGTGCCTGCTCAGGATTCTCTCTAAACAAACAAACAAACAAACAAACAAATAAATAAAACAAAATTTAGCTGAGGCGCCTGGGTGGCGCAGCCGGTTAAGCGTCTGACTCTTGGTCTCAGCTCAGGTCTTGATCTCACAGTTCATGAGTTTGAGCCCCATATCGGGCTCTGTGCTGTTGGTGCAGAGCCTGTTTGGGATTCTGTCTCTCCTTCTCTCTCTGCCCCTCCCCTGCCTGTGCTCTCTTTCTCAAAATAAATAAATAAACTTAAAAAATTAAAAACAAAACCAAAAAGAAAAAACACCCGCAAAATTTAGGTGGAAGGAAAATATTCCCCAGTAAACAAAAACTGAAAGAATTCTTTCCTGGAAGACCCATCTCACAAGAAATACTAAAGTTACAGGATGAAATCCAGTAAACGCAGATGTAAATTCAAATCTACCTATAAATACATATTTTTCCTTCTTCTCTTAACTGATGTAAAAAAACAACCATATAAAACCTGTAACAGGAGCTCCTGGGTGGCTTAGTCGGTTAAGCGTCCGACTTTCGCTTAGGTCATGATCTCGCGGTTCGTGGGTTCAAGCCCCGCATCGGGCTCTGTGCTGGCTACCAGCTCAGAGCCTGGAGCCTGTTTCAGTCTGTGACTCCCTCTCTCTCTGACCCTCCCCTGTTCGCGCTGTCTCTCTCTCTCTCTCTCCTAGAAATAAATAAAACATTAAAAAAAAGCCTGTAACACATAGAAATGTAATATATTTTACAATCACAGCACAGTGAAGGTGCGTGTGAAGAAAGCTCTATTGGAAGAAGGATGCAATACCACATAGTAACTCAAATCCACAGGAAGAAATAAAGAGAAACATGTAGTAAATGAGAATGTTAATGTAACTGAAGCTATAAATATATCCTTGTTCTCTTTTCTTCTCTCAGGTTCATTAATACACATAAAAATAATATTTGTAGCAATACATCACTGGGCTTGTAACATATCGATGTAATAAGTATGAGGACAGCAGCACAGAAAGGGAAGAGGAAACTGAACTATACCAGGAATAGCAGTAGTATATCTCACTAGAATGAAGGTAGTGGGACTATAAAGGTGATTCTGATTAACATATGGATGGAAAGCCTCAGAGCAAATACCAAAAAAAAAAAAGAAAAAAAGAGAGAGAGAGAATTCAAAGCAAATCACTGAACGACTTCTGGTTTCAGCTCTGTGTAAATATCCTTTGCTATTTTGGGGGCGCTTGGGTGTCTCAGCCAGTTAAGTGGCCCACCTCGGGTCAGGTCATGATCTCGCGGTTCACGAGTTCGAGCCCTGCGTCTGGCTCTGTGCTGACAGCCTGGAGCCTGCTTCAGATTCTGTGTCCTCCCCCCACCCCCGCTCTGCCCCTCCCCTGCTTGTGCTCTGTCTCGCTCTGTTTCTCAAAAATAAATGTTTAAAAACTCCCAGCAACTCGGACTCAGGATCCCAATATTTTTGTGGATTTTGCATCCAAGAGCCTGAGCAAGCTCTCACGGTAAAGACAAAGGAAAAGTCCTCTTACGTACTGTTCTTTACACTTAAAAATTTGTTAAGAGGACAGATCTCATGCTACATGCTTTTTTGTCACAATAAAAATAAAAGGGAAAAAAAGTAAGTAGAGGAGAAATAAAACTTCCTCAGGCAAACAAAAACTGAGGGAAATTGTCACCAGTAGATCACCTTTGCAAAAATTGTTAAAAGACGTTCTTTGGAGAGAAGGAAACTTGGATCTACATACATGCGTGCATACATGCATGTATACACGGATACATACACACAAAAGCAAGAGTGTTGGGGGTTCCTGGGTGGCTCAGTTGGTTAAGCATCCAACTCTTGATTTTGGCTCATGGATTATGGGATCGAGACCCACACAAGGCTCTGTGCTGACAGTGTGGGGCCTACTTGTGCACACACACTCTCTCTCTATGTCTCAAAATAAATAAACTTAAAAAAAAGAAGACTGTTAGAGAATAATAAATGCAGGTAAAATAAAACCTTTTCTTTTTCTGACTCTTCATGGATCTCAGAGATCCATAGTATTACTGTTAAAAGTAATAATAGTGACAATATATTAGGTGATTTTACCTTATGGATAAATAAAATGAATGAGAACAATGTTATGAGAGATGAGGGGAAAAGGAAAAAAAAATTTTAAAAAGAGAGATGAGGGGAAATTGAGAATACTCCGTTATAAGGTACCTAGACTACCTATGAAATGGTCAAGTATTATGCGAAAGTGCTGTTAGATTAGTTATAAATGGATATTATAAACTCTAAACCACTAAAGTTGTGTTCGAAGTATAATATGCTAGGAGAGAACATAAAATGAAATAATGTAAAACATTTAACTAAAACCAGAGAAGTCGGTAAAGGGGAGGGGTAGGAAAGAAATGAAGAACAAGTGAAAACAGTCATAAACATGAATTTGACTATACAATGAGCACATTAAATGTAAATGGTCTAAATAAACCAATTAAAAGATAGCGGGGCACCTGGATGGCTCAGTCGGTTAAGCGTCCGACTTTGGCTCTGGTCATGATCTCATGGTTGGTGGGTTCGAGCCCTGCATCGGGCTCTGTGCTGGCCGCTCGGAGCCTGAAGCCTGCTTCTGATTCTGTGTCTCCCTCTCTCTCTGCCTCTCCTCTGCTTGCTCTCTGTCTCTCTCTCAAAAATAATAAACATTAATTTTTTTTTTTAAAAAGAGAGACTGTCAGGGTGGGTTAAACAAGAAGACTCAACTGCACATTGTCTACAAGACACAGACAGAATAAAAAAAGGGAAAGGATGCAAGAGATATATCATATTAATGGTAATAAAAAAAATAGCTGGATTAGCTAACTTCAGAAAAGGCTGAATTATCAGGGACAATTATCAGGGATAAAGAGGGAGCATTATATAGAGATAAAAGGGTCAATTCTCCAACAAGACAAAATAATCCTTAACATGAATACACCTAACAAGGGAACATCAAAATACACAAGGCAAACATTGATAGAACTGAGAGGAGAAATAGATAAACCCACTGTTATGGTTAAAAACCTCAACATCTATCAATAAACAAATCCATATATAGTTTATATATGGATATAGTTGAATTGAACAGCACCATCAATCTAGTGATCTGACTCACATTTATAGAATACTTTACGTAACCACAGCAAAATATAAATTCTTCTCAAGCTCACATGGAACATTCACCAAGATAGATCCAATTCTGAGACATAAAACGCAATATAACAAATTTAAAAGAATAGAAATCAACAAAAGGTGCTCAGACATTAGACATACACACATGAAGCTGGGCCCCTACCTCATACCACATAAAAAATTAACTCAAAAACAGGTGAAACAGGGGCACGTGGGGGGCTCAGTCGGTTAAGCATCTGACTCTTGGTTTTGGCTCAGGTCATGATCTCAAGGTTCATGAGTTCAAGCCCCACATTGGGCTCTGCGCTGACAGTGTGGAGCCTGCTTGGGATTCTCTGTCTCTCTTTCTCTCTCTGCCCCTCCCCTGCTCACTCTCTCTTTCTGAAAATAAATAAATACTTTTAAAAAATAGATGAAAGAGCTAAATGTAAGAGATAACACTATAAAATTCTTAATCAGGCATAAATCCTCATGACTTGGATTAGGCAATAGTGGTTTATTAATTTTTTAAAAAAATTTTTAACATTTATTTATTATTGAGAGACAGAGCATGAGCATGGGAGGGGCAGAGAGAGGGGGAGACACAGAATCTGAAGCAGGCTCCAGGCTCCGAGCTGTCAGCAGAGTCCAGTGCGGGGCTCGAACTCACAAACCACGAGATCATGACCTGAGCTGAAGTCAGATGCTTAACCAACTGAGTCACCCTGGTGCCCCAGCAATAGTGTTTTAGATATAACACCAAAAGCACAAGACAATTAGACATATGGGACACCATCAAAATTAAACTTGAAATTAAAACTTTTGTGATTCAAAGGGCACCTTCAAGAAAGTGAATAGAAAATCCACAAAGTAGGAAAGAATTTTTGCAAATCATATATCTAATAAGAAGACAAAAACAAGAATATATAAAGTGCTGCAAGTCAACAATGAAAAGAGGAATAGCCCAACTAAAAATGGGCAAATGATTTTTAAAAAATTGTTAATGTTTATTTATTTTTAAGAGACAGAGACAGAGCGTGAGCGGGGGAGGGAAAGAGAGAGGGAGACACAGAATCAGAAGCAGGCTCAAGGCTCTGAGCTGTCAGCACAGAGCCCGATGCGGGGCTTGAACTCACAAGCTGTGAGATCATGACCTGAGCCGAAGTCGGACACTTAACCAGCTGAGCCGCCCAGGCGCTCCAAAAATGGGCAAAGGCTTTAAACATATTTCCAAAGAAGATATTATAAAAGCCAACAGCGTATGCAAATATGCTCACCACCATCAGCCACTGGAAAGAAGGACAGTGACTGCTACTGGCTACGAGGTTTCTTTCTGGGGAGATGAAAATGTTCTGAAACCAAACAGTGGTGATGGGTACACAACCTTGTGAATATATTAACAACCACTCAATTATACACTTTAAAATGGTGAATTTATGTAAATAATTTCTCAATAAGAAAACAAATAATCCAATTTTAAAATAGGCAAAGGATGGGGGTGCCTGGGCAGCTCAGTCAGTTAAGCATCCGACTTTGGCTCAGGGCATGATCTCAGCATTCCTGAGTTTGAGCCCCGCATTGGGTTCTCTGCTGTCAGCGCAGAACCCAGTTCAGATCCTCTGTCTCCCTCTCTCTCTGCCCCTCCCCCACTCGCTTGCTCTTCCTCTCTCTCTCAAAAATAAATAAACATTAAAAGGTAATAAAGTAGGCAAAGATCTGAATAGACATTTCCACAAAAGATACACAAATGGCCAGAAAGCCCCTGAAAGACATTTAACATCATCATTCATCAGGGAAATGCAAATCAAATCACAAGGAGATATTATGTCACACCAGGTTAGGATGGCTACAATCAAAACCGGTGATAATAAAAAATGGTGAGGATGTGGAGAAAATGGAACCCTCGTACATTGGCTGTGGGGATACAAATTGGTGCAGCCACTTTGGCAAAGTCTGATAGCTCCTCTAAAGGTGAAACATAAGAGTTATCATATGACCTAGCGATTTCACTCCCAGGCATCCACCCAAGAGAAATGAAAACATACGTCCCCACGAAAATGTACGTCCCCATGAAGACTTGTAGCTAATGTTCACAGAGGCATTATTCACAGTCCACATGTCCACAAACCGGTGAGTGGAAGAACAATACGCTGTATCTAAATAATGGAATCTTTTTTTTTTTTTTTTTTTTGGTGATTTAAGAAACGAGGTACTGGGGGACCTGGGTGGCTCAGTCAGTTGAGCGCCTGAATCTTGGTTTTGGCTCAGGTCAAGATGTCACGGTTCCTGAGATCACGCCCCGTGTCATCGGGCTCCAACAGGGTGGTGCCTACTTGGGATTCTCTCTCCCCCCGCCTCTCTGCACCCCACCCTGGCTTGCATGCTCTCGCTCTCTCTCAAAAATAAATACACTTAAAAAAAATAAAAAGTAAAAAATGAGATACAAATAAGTTCTACAACATGGATGAACCTGGAAAATGTTATGCTAAGTGAAAAAGCCAGACACAAAAGGCTCTATGCCGTGTGATTCCGCTTAAGTGAAAGGTCCAGAGTAAAGCCAACGCAGAATGACGGGAGGTACTTTAGTGGTCGCCTTGGCTGGGCAGTGGTGAGTGCCTGGTAACGAGGACGGGGGTATTTCAGGAGGGATAAAAATGTTCTCCAATTGATTGTGGGGATGGTCGTACGACTCTGAACACGCTAAAAATAACTGTATGCTTCAAATGGGTGAATCGTGTAGTATGTGAATTCGAATCCAGGAAGCCTGGTATATAGAAAAAGAAATGGTAATGTTTTTCTTCTTAAGCTGGGTGGTGTGTACCCTGGGTGTTCATTTTATTCCAATTCTTTACATTTGCATTTAAATTATTCTTTGCAGGTAAAATCTAGATCTCAACAAAAATATGGTTTTCAGGAGTCCAACAGACCTGGATTCTAATTCTGGCTCACCTACTTAACAGCTATGAGTTCTCGGGCAGATTCCTTGACCTTCCAACATCTTATCTGTAAAGCAGAGATGGTAATAATAGTAATTCTCTCATAGGCTCTTACACCATGTGCCTGGCACACTATCAGGGCTATTATTAGCTAATATTAGCTCGAAGGAGTGGAGCCACTTGCCCAAATAGCTCAGATTCATGGCTTCTCTTTCTTTAAACTCCAACTTCCATCTTTGCTGTTCCACAAGAATTCGCGACTTTGCTCAGGGAAATAAAATTGACCTGCGAGTAGGACCCACTGAATTCTACCTTAAAAATGTCCTTACTGGGGCACCTGGGTGGCTCAGTCGGTTAAACGTACGACTTCGGCTCAGGTCGTGATCTCACAGTTTGTGAGTTTGAGCCCCGCGTCGGGCTCTGTGCTGACAGCTCGGAGCCTGGAACCTGCTTTGGATTCTGTCTCCGTCTCTCTCTGCCCCTCCTCCACTTGTAATCCGTCTCTCTCTGTCTCTCAAAAATAAATAAATGTAAAAAACTTTTTTAAAAATGTCCTTACCTAACGGCTCTATGAAGTCAATAAAGCTCCTAACAAACCAGGACAAAAACCCAAATCCCACCACTTCTGAAGGGTGGTGTCAACTAGCGTTCCAGTCTGGCTCTGGGAGTTCAAGTCTGAGCCAGATGAGGAAAAGAATATTCTTTTTGGCCATGAGCAGCCTCCACAGTTCATATTCCTTCTGAATCTAGTCTCCAGGTGAAGTCCTAAGAGACTGTGTGTTGTACTTGCTACTGTCCCTGACACCCCAGATTTCCAACACATGATTTCAAAGTTCAAACGGCATCTTTAAAGCTATTGTACAGGGGGCGCCTGGGAGGCTCAGTTGGTTAAGCATCTGACTCTTGATTTCAGCTCAGGTCATGATCTCATGGTTCATGGGATCAAGCCCCATGTTGGGCTCTGCGCTGACAGCACGGAACCTGCTTGGGACTCTTCCTCTCCCTCTCTTTCTGCCTCTCCCTTGCTCGCTCTCTCTCTCACTCTCTCTCTCTCAAAATAAATAAATAAACCTAACTATTGTATAGCGTTCTGGCCCAGGTGAATGCGTCAGTGAATGTCTCAGGGATGGGGAGTCAGATGGTAAGGAGGGGTAGGAGAGATACGAATTTACCCAGGTCCCTTGCAAGGTCCCTTAGAGGAGATCCTATCCTATTGTTCCCCATGAATCTGAAACAATTTCTGGGGCGCCTGGATGGCTTAGTCGGTTAAGCATCCGACTTTCGCTTAGGTCGTGATCTCGCGGTTCGTGGGTTCGAGCCCCGCGTCGGGCTCTGTGCTGACTGCCAGCTCAGAGCCTGGAGCCTGTTTCGGAGTCTGTGTCTCCCTCTCTCTCTGACCCTCCCCTGCTCACGCTGTCTCTCTCTCTCCTAGAAATAAATAAAACATTAAAAAAATTTTTGAAACAATTTCTATTCCTGTACAATCATTATCACAGCCCACTGCTTAAAGTACCTTCCAGATAGTTCGCACTCCTAGTGTCCTTCTACTCTGTGTTAATGAATATCTTTTCCAGCCCCAGTGCAGCCAGCGACTTCCCCCACCAGACAAAGAGAATGCAGGAAAGAGATTGCCCCGGGCACTTTAGCTATTTGTCAGCAACTCAGATAAACCATTCTTGTAGGCAGGGGAAGACTAAACCATTGGATCTAAATAGAGTTTTGCTTCAGGAAAGCCTTCCCTGAGCCTTCCCTCACCCCACCCTAAGCTGATACCATGTTGCAAAGTCTCATGGCATCCTTTTGACCTACAACATGTTTATGGTGTTTAATTGCATGTCGTATATCTGTCATGATTCTACTTCCACGAGGGGAGGGACTTCCTCTTCCTTGTTTACTACTGTATCCCCATCGGCTAGTACAGGACCTTGCACATAGCAGATGCTCAGTAATCAAGAGTTCAACTGGCGACCTTGGACTTCCAAATGAAGCAGTCCTAGGAAAGGATCTCACTGTAAAACAGCCTATTTGGGGAAATGGTAACAGTTTACCTGTGCTGTGTGAGTACATTGACGGCCGAAGGGTGATTTGCACAGTAAGCCAGATACATAGATTTAAAATGAGGCATGAGGTTCAGTAGACAACCTCCTACTTTGTGTTGGTTTTCTGGAAACCTGTAAGTAAAGCAGAGGCAACACGGAATGTAAAATAAGACGTAGGATAAAGGAAGATGGCTCCTATCAAACCTGACAATATGCAAACCTTTTGAATTCTTTTGCCGAAATTAAAGGGGAAACTATACTGTAATCACTTTCTCCATGAAATGTAAGTTCTTGACCACCAAACACAGCACCAATACATAAGGTCAGGTACTTACTTGGAATTACTAAATAGGTTTTTTTGTTGTTTTTTTTTTTAAGATATTTATTCAAGGGCGCCTGGGTGGCTCAGTCATTAAGCTTCTGACTTTGGCTCCAATCATGATCTCAGGGCTCATGAGTTCCAGGCCCACATCAAGCGAGCTGGAGCTCTGCTTCGGGTAAGCCCTGCCTCTCTCTCTTCCTCTCTCTCTTCCTCTCTCTCTCTCTCTCTCTGCCTCTCCTGGGATTCTCTCTTTCTCTGCCTTTCACTCGCTTGTGCCTTTCTCTCTTTCTCAAAAAAAGATATTCCTTCAAATTATAATACTCAAATTTTTAGCCAGGCACACACACACAAAATACTGTTGGCTAATTTATATGAAGTTCAAGTACAGACAAAACTCATCAACTCCAAAAATGACATGTCACAAGAGTATTATGTAGGGGCGCCTGGGTGGCTTAGTCGGTTAAGCGTCCGACTTTCGCTTAGGTCATGATTTCGCGGTTCGTGGGTTCGAGCCCCGCGTCGGGCTCTGTGCTGACTGCCAGCTCAGAGCCTGGAGCCTGTTTCAGTCTGTGACTCCCTCTCTCTCTGACCCTCCCCTGCTCACACTGTCTCTCTCTCTCTCTCTCTCTCTCTCTCTCCTAGAAATAAATAAAAATATTTAAAAAAAAAAAGTATTATGTAGTCTTAGCGGCCTGGTGGTCTAGCTAGGCAGGATGGCCTCAGAGTTTTTAAAATTAATTTTCTTTAAGTTATAAGCCACCTGTTTTCATTTGTAGAAAAATCAGAAAAGTGCAAGAAAACAAGATTACTCAGAATTCCACCATTCAGAGATTACAATAATTTTGGCATATTCCTTGGACTTCCTCCTACATGGTTCTCTATAAAATGGAAAACGAAATTTACAAATCTAGTTTGTAATCTGCTCTTCTCACTTAGTGATTTATCTTCCCTCATCAATAAGCTGCATCTCTGTGTGCATTTAGGACGGCTCCACAGGTGTCTTTGGTGAGGGCTCTCACCGTCTTCCTTCCTGGATGACCACCTGTGTCCCAGAAAGCTCAGAAAACAAGCAATCACTCCAATTTCACTATAGACGATGAAAGTTGCCAACTTCTCTGAGATCCACTGCTTGGAAAGTTAATCTTGCTACAGAAATCTACTGCCTGATGCTCATTACGGCCCATTCCATGGTTGAACACTTCAACCATCGAGCTAGCCATCAAGTATGTACTGTGGTTCACATAAAGATACACTTTCCTTTCCCCACTTTTGCAAGTTTCAACGGTTCATATCATAGATAAGATCCCGGGTGTGATTTAAAGAGAAGCAGCAGCCTGTGCAACTGAAAGAGTCATATGACTACTTTTCCATTTGCAACGTACAAAAGAAAATGTCTAGTCAATGTCAAAGGCAACAGCCGCGGTCAACTGAGACCTTATTTGACTCTTACACTGACCAGGAGCCGTAAACGGATACAGTTTTTAAATAAAGTCAGAAGCAACTTACTGCACATAGAGCCCTAATCTACAACTAATGGTTTGACCCCATGAATACCACCACCTAGTGTATTTTCTCTGTACCGGGACAATTTATCAAAGTCGTAACAAACGAGTAAACATAAAATGCCCTTATCTAAGACAACAGTTAGAAGGAAAACAAAACACGCCAAAGGGGCGATGTTGCTGGCCATCTTGATGGCAACATGCAACACTTACCGTGAGCATTCTTCCAAGGCTTGGCAGAGTGTCTGTTGAAATGAGCATACTTCCTCGAAGTTCCCCAATAAAGATGTAAACTCCACAGTACTCAGACTGGAAAAAAAAAATACCATGCATAGTTTCAGTGACTAGCAATTAAGGATGATTCTAGTAATCTGGAGTGCCTGGGTGGCTTAGTCGGTTGAGCATCCGACTTTCTTAGGTCATGATCTCACGGTTCTTGGGTTCGAGCCCCGCGTCGGGCTCTGTGCTGACTGCCAGCTCAGAGCCTGGAGCCTATTTCAGTCTGTGTCTCCCTCTCTCTCTGACCCTCCCCTGCTCACGCTGTCTCTCTCTCTCTCCTAGAAATAAATAAAAAAATACATACATTAAAAAAAGGATGATTATAGTAATCTATCTCTCGTCGAGCGAGCTGATAATTTGCTAATAACCAGCAAAGGATGTCGACAAGGGATGCAACCCCTGGGTTTTAACTTTTCCTTTTTAATTTACACCAAATCTGTGGTCCTCAACAACTTTTAAAAGCATCTTTCCTTGGGGTGCCTGGGCGGCTCAGTTGGTTAAGCGTCCGAACCTTGGTTTTGGCTCAGGTCATGATGCCATGGTTTTGTGAGTTCGAGCCCCGCATGGGGCTTTCTGCTGGCAGCATGAAGCCTGCTTGGGATTCTTTCACTTCGTCTCTTTCTGCCCTTCCCCCAACTGTGCTGTCTCTGTCTCAAAACAAATAAATATTAAAAACATAAAAATGAAAGCATCTTTCCCTGAGTTTCTTTTCCTACAATAAGCATAATGATCCTAAAGCAAACAAGGGTTTATAAAAGCCATTTAGGCATCTTACAGCGTAATGCATGAATGAACAAGTGCATACTATCTAAGTATCTAAACAGGCAAAATACATCCTAGCTGGGGATCAATGGAATGCACGGGGGGAAAAAAAATCACAAAATCCCATTTCTCCCAATTTGCAATGCTCATAAATCATCGAAAGGAAATGTTGAGGAGAGGAAGTCCAGGAGAAGCTGGTACTGATTTGTTTCTGGAATGGAATGGAGCAGATAAAGGCAAACTGAACAGTTTTATCCAGAGGCTCTGCCCTTACCAGCCAGTACGTGATAAGAAGTGCCAACCACACTCACCCAGCACTTAACACGGAGGCAGGCGTTTCGCACATAAGAATGCATGTTCGCCTGCCCACAGCTTTATGAGGTGGATACCGTTGCCTCCATTTTACAGGTCAGGAAACCCAGGCACAGAGAGGTCAAGCAAATCACCCAGAGTCACAAAGCCAGGGAAGGGTGAAGCCAGAATGTAAATCAAACTGGGTGTTGTAGGGAAACCAATGTGACAATAAATTATATTTAAAAAAAAAAAAAAAAGGGGCGCCTGGGTGGCTTAGTCGGTTAAGCGTCCGACTTTCGCTTAGGTCATGATCTCGCGGTTCGTGGGTTCGAGCCCCGCGTCGGGCTCTGTGCTGACTGCCAGCTCAGAGCCTGGAGCCTGTTTCAGTCTGTGACTCCCTCTCTCTCTGACCCTCCCCTGCTTACGCTGTCTCTCTCTCTCTCTTAGAAATAAATAAAAAACATTAAAAAAAATTAAAAAAAAAAAACAAAAAAAACCCAAACAAACGAACAAACACCTCGTTCTACCTCCAGAGTCTATGCTCTTAGGCCATTTGGGGGAGGAGGCTTTTCTGAAGATTTAAAGGGCCAGCATCATGTTCTTTCTTCCCCGTGTAATACTACTAGGGGCGTGTTACCCTAAACCCCTGGAGCATGAAAAGCTGCCAGCTACTCTAACATCATTGCCCTCCTGAACCTTGACCCCTTCAGGATCAGACAGGAAACAGTCTGGTTTGTTCGAGGTCACTTTGGCGCCCACCAGACAGCCCGCAGAAACGTGGCATCACCGCAGTGTGAATTTCTCTGCGAACAGCGCATGTCTGGTTCGGGCCTCTTCCTCGTCCGCCCCGCCTCTTTTCTCCTGTCCTTTTCCCTTACTGCTTCCAGCTTGCTGATCAGTCACTCCTTCCTGCGAAATCTCACCACCTCCCCTCCCAGGGCCGCCGCCTCAGTTTCCTGCCTCTGCCTGTCACCTCTGCAAAACGGAAGGCACGTTACACCGGTGACAGGAGGTACAGTGGGTCGAGTCTGGCCACTCACTGGCTGTGTGATGGCTATGGCAGGAAGCCCCTCCGGACTTCAGTTTTCTTATGTGTTCAATGGGGACAGTCATCTCTTCCAGGGCGCTGGACCCAGTGATTCACTGGGGTTCCTTCCATTCAGCTCAAAGAGGCATGATTCACAGAATTCACTTCATGTTTTACATAATAATAACAAAAGACACTTTGTTGCCCTTACAAAACACAGGAATACAAAATCCTTTCACGCTGATGTGAGATTCTCATAGTGCTGTGGAAAATACCCAACCGGGAAAATCGGCCAGGCTTTATGCCTTAGCAAACACAACGTGGGAAAAAAGGAGAAAAGTTGTAAAAAATATGGAACATAGTTCCCTGCCTGAAGCCCAATACTTTAGGCGGCTGTGCAGCCAAAGTAAACTCTTACCGAGGAAAAACAGGAGGCTTTTGTCCTGCATGACATGGGCCAACTACTACATTTTCTGGATAGATCTGGATAGATTTTCTGGAGATAGATCACTATCTCCAGTAAAGTGTAATCAAGTAAAATACAAACACAAACAAATGCAAGTTAGCCACTGTTTAGTATGCCATTCTAGAAACACAAACATACACACACACAAATATGAATGGTCAATATTTTTCTTTCGCGGAAACGAAGTTTTCAATTCAAGCCTCAGACAGTCGCTTTGAAGACCAGAATAAGGATTGAATATTTTGTTGTTGTTGTTTAAAATATATATATATTTCTTTAATTTATATTTTATTTATTTCTGAGAGACAGAGAGAGAGAGCGCATGAGCAAGCAGAGGAAGGTGAGAGAGGGAGACACAGAATCTGAAACAGGCTCCAGGTTCTGAGCTGTTAGCACAGAGCCCGACACGGGGCTTGAACCCACAAACTGTGAGATCATGACCTGAGCCGAAGTCGGATGCTTATCCGACTGAGCCACCCAGGTGCCCCTAAAAAAAAATGTTTTAATATCTCTCTTATTCTCTTTTGCCTGGCTGAAATACAGGCTTGAAGTGCCCTCGTGAACATTCACAAAATGCCACACTCTTTGCACTCTCAGACCGTGGGCAAGAGTTTGCGTCCTGGCAGGCAAAGGTCAGAGGGAGCGTGAAACTTTCCGGTTTATATGTAATGACATGATGCTGACATTATCTTAATTTATTTAGCAACGGGTATAAAACGTAAATCTTACTTGTTATTGGCCTGCAGGGGTCTTAAGTAAGTGACAAGTAGCGACTGAAGTTCTTTAGCATAATCCTTTTCAGTGTCCAAAATGTTCTGTAACACCTGTGGAGAAACAGAGGTCAAGGGCTTGTATTTGTCGGGATAGTCCCGGGTAAGAAAGAGCTTTTAACCAAATTACTAGGCTAGCACTGTTGACTGAGAAGCACAAAATCATTGTTTTGTGCTACCAAACTAGCACTTTGTTTCATTCTAGCAAACTACTTTAATGATTATGGGTATGTTCCGTAAGTCATATGAATACAATTCTTCAAAGTTACCCAGACTTGGAGGGGCCTGGCCATTTACACAGTACTGTCCAGAATGCTTTTGTGTGCTTAAATCATTTATCCTCGGGGGGAAAGGTCTCAGTTAGCTGACAAAGGATCATTATTCCCATTTTATGGATGAGAACATAGAGACCAGCTACCCTAAGATATGCAGAATCAATGTCAGGGTAATTTAATGATGATGGAAGTCAAATGCCCCAGAAGATTTTTCTTTAGGTTAGGTTTTTGGTTAAGACCTTTAAGGGACAAAACTCTGAGGCCATGGTGAATTTTTAAGTAGAGTTAAAACTAGTCTTTCAAGAAAGGTTCAAAGGTGCTGGGATGAACGATTCCAAGACAAGACGAGGCAGGAGTATGAGGAATTTGGCAAGGGGAGTAAAGCCCACCCGTATTATGAATTAAAACCAAATTAAATTCCTCTAGGCAACACCACCCATGTACAGTCCACCATCCCTCTTGCCCCACCAGTCCTGGGCACCCGGCCCACCCCCAGCCTCTTCCGGGGGGCAGCTACAACCTTCACTTCAAACTCCTAGAGACAGGCAAGCTACCATTTTCTTTTCTTTTTTTTTTTTTAATGTTTTATTTATTTCTGAGAAAGGGTCAGAGAGAGAGGGGGAGATACAGAATCTGAAACAGGCTCCAGGCTCTGAGCTAGTTGTCAGCAAAGAGCTGGTGGCGGGGCTCAAACCCACGAACTGTGAGATCATGACCTGAACCAAAGTCGGATGCTTCATCGACTGAGCCACCCAGGTGCCCCAAGCTACCATTTTCGTACCTTTTCTCTCAAATCTCCTAATTCATTCAACAAACATGTACCGAAGGCCTACTCTGTACCTAATGCCACGCTGCGTGCCGGAGCCTCCACTCTGCTCGCAGGGGGAGACGTTAAACAGAGGCTCACCAGACAGTGTGACACATTCTTAGCCGGGACGCGTACTCACAGGACAGTCCATGACGATCTGCCTTCGAGAGGTGGGGCGAGCCAAGCAAGCGGAGGCCCAGGTAACTGTGAGCTTTGGGGGGGACACGACCGGACTGCAGGGTGGCTGTCCAGGCTCTGCTCCCAACTGACAGCTTGCTACAGGTTCAAGGCTTCACTCACCTCACCTCAGATTGTGACATTTCACCTACCTCAGGGACCATTGTGAAGAGGCAAGGAGACACTGTGCAGGTAGGTGCTGAGTGAGCGGGAAACAGTCCCACCAACATAAGGGGACAGGAAAAGGTCCCCCCCCCCACCCCGACAGCGCTACTGACATTTCAGGCCAGGCAACTCTTCGCTGTGAGGGGACGTCCTGGCCTTCTCTACCCACGAGGTGCTAGATGCTACCCACCCCCTGCTCCGGCATGCCAGTGACACGCGTGTCCAGGCATTGCTCGGGGTCACCGAGGGACAGTACCGCCCCTAGGTCAGGATCCCTGCTTTGGAGGGACACAGTCCACAGGGGCTTCTAAAGCGAGGCCTTAAGTCACACCACCTCCACCTCGGCCATTTATGTCTCCTTTCAGTGCCCGTCTTCCTCCGAAAATACTCTTGAAAGGCGTCAGTGGACATAAGTCCTGGGGCCTGGAGGTGCTACTGCTCCCTGAAGTGAATCCGATGACGGGCCGGAAGTGCTCCCCCCGCCACAGAAAGTTGAGGCACCCCAAAGGAAGCTAGCAACTATCTTGAGACGAACAAAAAAGAACACACAAGGTAAAACCACTCATGGGGTGCCGATGACGCAGACACTAGATGCCGTGAATGTCTCTATCAACAAAGAAGCAAGAAGACTTCTGGTTCCTAGACCAGCATTTAAGGGGCTTGGAAGTCACCACTCCATCCTAAGAGCCAGTAGGTGAGCCAACTCCCTGGGGAGAAAACAACAACAACAAAACACCTAACTTTTCTTCCATCTCTCAGGGAATTGAGGTCACCGGGGGAAAAGCTACCCCTAGACCTGGAGAGACAGACAGACAGGCAGACACAGAAAACCCATGAGCAGAGGCCTCCACGGAACTCAGTAGCAGAGCAGGAGAGTCTTGAACTGTAACTGAATTTTGGGGGGGCTCAGCGTGGCCCAGTCTGAGAGTTGAAAACTCCCAGGGGGCCCAGTCACAGGGCAGCCTTGAGCTTCACCTCCGCTAGCTCTACCGCTTGTCTCAGTGAAGTAGGAGGGAAATCTCCGTCCTGTCTCAGAAATGGGAAAGAGGGGTAGCCATTTTAAAATAGGCCACAGCTTCTGCTCATCCTAACAGGGTCTGCCCTCAAGAGAGAAACTACTTGGGGCGCCTGGGTGGCTCAGTCGGTTGCGCGTCCAACTTCGGCTCAGGTCATGATCTCGTGGTTTGTGGGTTCGAGCCCCACCTCGGGCTCTGTGCTGACAGCTAGCTCAGAGCCTGGAGCCTGTTACGGATTCTGTGTCTCCCTCTCTCTCTCTGCCCCTTCCCTGTTCATGCTGTCTCTCTCTCTCTCTCTGTCTCTCTCTCTCTCTGTCTCTCTCTCTCTCAGAAATAAATAAAACATTAAAAAAAGAGAGAGAGAAACTACTTGACCAGAGCTTAATCTATCAGGTTTGAGCCTAACCTAGCTAGGGGAAAAGAAGTACGTACCCCAGTCCATCTAGCCATCCTGTCCCACCGAAGGGAGGAAAGCTGCCTGGGAAACACTGGCGAAGTTCATAATCTAGAGACATAAACTCACCAAAACACAGACTTCATCACTGGGCTTCAGAATACCACCCCTGGCCCTGCGCCTTGTCACCATATTACTAAAGGCCTATATACTGCAATTCCATGTACGTCAAGTTTGGCTTCCAACAAAAAGTGACAAAGCATACTAAAAAGGCAAAGAACGGGGGCGCCTGGGTGGCTCAGTCGGTTGAGCGTCCGACTTCGGCTCAGGTCATGATCTCACAGTTCGTGGGTTCGAGCCCCGCATCAGGCTCTGTGCTGACTGCCAGCTCAGAGCCTGGAGCTTGCTTCGGATTCTGTGTCTCCCTCTCTCTCTGACCGTTCCCTGCTCACGCTGTCTCTCTCTCTCCTAGAAATAAATAAAACATTAAAAAAAAAAAGGCAAAGAACGCAGTTTGAAGGCACAGAGAAAACATTAGAACCATGGTCCGATATAACAAGAACATTGGAATTATCAGACTAGGATTTTAATGTAACTGTGACTGACATGCTAAGAGCTCTCATGAAAGTCGACAACATACAGAACAGAAGAGAACCGTAAGCAGGATGAGAGAAATACTTTAGAATAAAAATGAAATGGTCGAGGTCCTAAACCCTCTAATAGAAATGAAGAATGCCTTTGATGGGGTCTCATTGGTACACTGGCCCACTGAAGAAGGAATCTCTGAGGGGCACCTGGGTGGCTCAGTCGGTTAAGGGTCCGACTTCAGCTCAGGTCATGATCTCACGGTTCGTGGGTTCAAGCCCCGCGTTGGGCTCTGTGGTGACAGCTCAGAGCCTGGAGCCTGCTTCCGATTCTGTGTCTCCCTCTCTCTCTCTGCTCCTCCCCTGCTCATGGTATGTCTCTCTCTGTCTCTCAAAAATTAAAAACAAAGAATCTCTGAACTTGTGGATATGTCAATAGAAGATTTCAAAACTGAAAAGCAAACAGGAAAGAAAAAGACTAAAGTAAATGGAAGAAGAAACTGAAGACCTGTAGGAAAACATGTTTAATGAGAATACCAGGAGAAGAAAAAGAGAAGGGGACGGGAAAAATACTTGAAACAACAATGGCTGAGAATTTTTCTAAATTCATGTCAAACACCAAACTACAGATCCAGGAAGCTTGGAGAACACCAAGCAGGATAAATGCCACAGAAAAACCCACCTAGCCATGTCATATTCAAACGCCAGGGAAAAACAAAGATAAAGAAAAAGTCCTGAAAGAAGCCAGAGGAGGGGGGAAAAAAACCAGCTTACCTACAGAAGAGCTAACATAAGAATTCTATTCCACCTATTCTCAAAAACTATGCAAGTAAGAGAGGAGTGGAGAGAAATATTTAAAGTGCTGAGGAAAAAAAGTGTCCCCAACTTGGAATTCTGTACCCTGTGAAATTTTCCTTCAAAAGTCAAGGAAAAATAAAGACTTTCCCAGGCATACAAAAATTGAGGGAATTTTTTGCCAGTGAATCTGTCTTGTGAGAAATGTTTCCAAAAAGGTTCTTCAGAGAGAAGGAAAATGTTAGAGGTCATAGACCCAGATCTACACGAAGAAAGAAAGAATGACGGAAGGAATAAGCGAAGATAAAATAAAGACTCTAGGGGCGCCTGGATGGCTCAGTCAGTTGAGCATCCGACTACTTCAGCTCAGGTCATGATCCCAGGATCAAGCCCCGTGTCGGTCATGCGCCAAGCATAGAACCTCCTTGGGATTCTCTCTCCCTCTGCCCTTCCCATCTCTCTCGCCTGCATGCTCACTCTCTCTCTAAAATTAAAAAAAAAATGAAATAAAAATTCCAAGTGTTTGTATTCTTTTTTAAAAAATGTTTTTTTATTTATTTTGAGAGGGGTGGAAGGGATGAGGGAGAGAGAGAGAGAGAGAAACCCAAGCAAGCTCTGTGCAGCCATCACACGGCCCTATGTGGGACCTCAACCCACAAACCATAAGATCATGACCTGAGACGAAACCAAGAGTAGGTCACTTAACTGACTGAGCCACCCAGGTGACCCATCTAGTTTTTTGATTCTTAACTGATGTACTAGATAACAGCTTGTTCAAAATAATAATAGAAGCAATGTATTCAATTATATATATACTTATATATATTCAATTATATATGATGCCTATGTATAAAAGAAATGAATGACACTAAAGATACCAGGGGTGGGAAGGAAGAATTAGGAATACTCTGCTATTATAAGATGCTTGAGCTACCTGTGAAGAAGTATAGTGCTCTTACTGGGTGTTACATGGAAACCAACTTGACAATAAACTATTTATTAAAAAAAAAAAAAAAAGAAGTATAGTGCTCTTTGAAAGTGGACCTGGACTAGTTATAAATCACAAACTCTAGGTCAACCACTCAAAAAAGTAAAAACAAAAAAAAAAAAACAAAAAAAAAAAACACCAATTCTACAAAGATACCAACTACCAAAACTGACTCACAAAAGAAAATAGAAAATCCAAGAGCACCTGGGTGTTTCAGTCGGTTAAGTGCCCGACTCCTGATTTTGGCTCAGGTCATGATCTCACAGTCATGAGACTGAGCCCCACATGGAGCTCCGCGCGGGGCGTGAAGCCTGCTTAAGATTCTGCCTCCCTCTCCCCTCCCACACCTCAAAAAACCCAGAGAATCTGAATACATCTATAACAAGTAAAGCCATCGAATAAGCTTTCGAAACAATTCCCATAATTTAAAGCCCAGGATGAGATGGCCTTACTGGCTGACTCTACCAAAAGTTTAAAGAATTCCTATCAATCCTTCACAAACTCTTAAAATCTTGGAAAAAGAACAAAGTGCAGGGTACACTTTCCAATTCTAAAACATGCTACAAAACTACAGTAACAAGATAGTTTAGTACTGGCATAGGATAGATACATGACTCAATGGAGTAGTCCAGAGATGAACGCCCAGTCAACTGAGTTTCGACAAGTGTGCGAGACCTTTCAATAGGGAACGGACGGTCTTTTTGACAAATGTCACTGGATGTGATTTGGCTGGATTTGACAACTGGATGTCTACATGTCAAAGAGTCTGCCCTCCAACTACCAAACTCTTAGAAGAAAACAGGAGGAAATCTTCACGACTTTGGATTGGACACCAAAAGCACATGCAACAAGAGGAAAAAAATACATAAATTGACATGATCTAGAACGTGAGAAGGCAACCCACAGAATGAGAGAAATATTTACAAGTCGTATATCTGATAAGGATCTAGTATCCAGGATATACAAAGAACTCTTACAACTCGACAACAAAAATAACTAATTAAAAATTGGCTAAGGATTTTGGGGTGCCTGGGTGGCTCAGTCGTTTGAGCGTCTGACTCTTGATTTCGGCTCAGGTCATGATCTCACGGTTCATGAGATTGAGCCAGACAGCATGGAGCTTGCTTGGGATCCTCTCTCTCCTTCTCTCTCTGCCCCTGCCCTGCTGGTGCTCACTAGCTCGCTCTCTCTCTCTCTCTCGCTCTCTCTCTCTCTCAAAATAAATAAATAAACTTAAGAAAAAGTTGGCTAAGGATTTGGATAGCCATAGAGTTAACATATGACCCACCAGTTCAATTACTAGAGAAATGAAAACCTATGTCCACATAAAAATGTGCACATGAAATCTCAGAGAGCATTATTAATAATAACCAAAAAGGGGCAACAATCCAAAGGTCCATAAACTGATGAATGGATAAACAAAACCTAGTGCATCGATACAATGGAATATTAGCCATAAAAAGGAAAACTGATATGTTCTACAACATGGATGAGCCATGAAAATATGCTAAGCATAAGAAGCCAGACACAAAGGAGCAAATATTGTATGATTCAGCTTATAGGAAATGTCCAGAAGAGGCAAAATCCATAGAGACATAAGGTAGATTAGTGGCTGTCAAGGGCTGGAGGAAGTGATTCCTAGTGGGTTCAGGCTTTCTTACTGGGGTGATGAGGTGATGAAAATATTGTAAATCAGATAGTGGTGACTATCATATAACTGCAAATTTACTAAAAGTCAGTGGATTGTACTGTTTACTTTTTTTAATGTTTATTTATTTATTTTTAGAGAAAGAGAGTGGGGGGAGGGGCAGAGAGAGAGAGAGGGAGAGAGAGAGAATCCCAAGCAGGCTCAATGCTGTCAGCACAGAGCCCCATGCGGGACTGGAACTCACGAACCGTGAGACCGTGACGTGAGCCGAAATCAAGAGTCGGATGCGTAACTGACTGAGCCACCCAGGCGCCCCCGTGCAGTTTGAAATGGTGCGTTTTGTGGTATGTCAATTACATGGCAGTAAAGCTATTTTTGAAACGTCAAAGCACACATCCCTCATCTGTTAATAGAAACTCTTCTTGTTTTTTTTCTCTCTGATCCCAAGTCCTTACCTAGAAGAGTCCTTGCAAACTCCAGTTTGTCTATCGGTACAGCTCTCTGCCCAGCTGGGCAGCCGTTTCCTGTGGTCCCTCAGCTAATCGCTTACATTCATGCTCTGCACTCATATTCCTTTTGTATTCTTAGAAACGGAGAGAACTACACCAGAATTCAGCAGCCCCGTCTTTTATTAAGAGGTAAAACATATGCAGACTGCTTCATTAAGAAGATTTATTTGTCTACAGCATTTGTATTGAGGGCGGGAAAAGGATGGTGGCATTGCCTTTCCTGCTAATTTCAGGAGGGAATGAAATCATCTAATCATCTCCTTTTGTTCACATTTTTCTAAAATTAAAAGATGGCTATCTCACATCCTCACCCTCCTTTCGAGCACCATTGCCTAAAGCTGCCACACTACCCAAATTATAATGTCTGTTGAAAAAAACAAAAAGAAAAGAAAAAAATCAAACCAAATCCAGTCATTCATTGCCTGAAGGAGATTTTGAAATTAGAGAAGTCAGACATTATTTACATCATAAAATAGGATTTTTATTTATTTTTACTTTGTTTTAATTTTAGAGATAGTGTGCATGCGTGTGCACAGGGGAGAGGGGCAGAGAGTGAGAGAGAGAATCTTAAGCAGGCTCCATGCTTAGAGCGGAGCGTGACACAAGGCTCGATCCCATGACCCTGGGATCTGGGATCTTGACCTGAGGCCAGTTCAAGCAATAGCACTGCTAGGAATTTACCCAAGGGACACAGGAGTGCTGATGCATAGGGGCACATGGACCCCAATGTTCATAGCAGCACTCTCAACAAGAGCCAAATCATGGAAAAAGCCTAAGTGTCCATCAACAGACGAATGGATCCAGAAGATGTGGTTTATCTATACGATGGAATCCTACATGGCAATGAGAAACAATGACATCTGGCCTGTGCAGCAACGTGGATGGACCTTGAGGGTGTTATGCTGAGCAAAATAAGTCAGGCAGAGAAAGATAGATACCATATGTTTTCACTCCTACGTGGAACTTGAGAAACTTAACAGAAGACCATGGGGGAGGGGAAGGGGGAAAATAGTTACAAACAGAGAGGGAGGGAGGCAAACCATAAGAGACTTTTAAATACTGAGAACACACTGAGGGTGGATGGGGGAGGGGGAGACGGAAACAGGATGATGGGCATGGAGGAGGGCACTTGTTGGGATGAGCACTGGGTGTTGTATGAAAGCTAATTTGACAATAAATTATATTTTAAAAAAAGAGCCGGATGCTCAACTGACGGTGCTACACAAAAGCGCCCCATAAAATGTGATTTTTAAAACTATTAACCAGCATTGTTTGAATCCGGCCTCCCTCTCACCACTGAAACAGCTTTATTATTGTTTCAACTTCCTTCCAAATGCTACCATCTGGGGCCTCTTTACAAGAAATCAGTAGGATTTTGCCAGAAAGGTGCCAACTGTCCTGCCCCAACGGGCAGCACTTTTTGGGAGCTCCACTCTCGCTGGACCCACCAGCCCGGGGCCACACAGAAGGGAAAGGTGACGAAAGCAGGCGGACACTTCACGCTGACTTTGAGCCAGTTCCGGAGAGCTACACAGAAAACATGTTTTAACTCCTATTTATTGCTGCAAGTTTTGAGGGTGTCTGAATGCTGACTTTACCAAACTACACTGCCAAAGATGGTCAATGATTCCTTCGCTAAATGATGCAAAATAATAATAATAATAATAATAATAATTGAATGGTAACATATTAAATGGTACTGCCCTTGCTGCGGTTTCGTTAGCAGAAATGCTCATCGGGGTGGGTGCTCGGGATTCTTTCCCAACTTCATCTGGGCTTTTATTGCTTTCCTCAGTCTCAAAAGACCAACTGATGAACTTCTGAGACTGGTTCTTTATTTTTCAGGCCACAGGGCATGTACTGTAAATGGATACAAAGGGAAGCAGACAGAGGAGGCTGTGTTCCCAAACAGAAGCCCTCAGTGGTGAGTCAGGAAGCGAGAGGTTTGGCTAGCCAACCAACTTCACCGCGGTATAGTCTGATCGAGATGAAATCCATTCAAACGGACTAAAATAGACTGCACTCAGACATTGCCTTTGCCTCCCTGAGTCTGTCTTCACAAGGACAACTGAGTATCCTTTGGCTCAATTAACCTTTGACTAAATTCAGAGTAAGACAGATGGTAAGAAGCCACAGAGAAAAAAAAAGGGGTGGCGGCCTCTTATGCCTCCTTCCTAGGCTATTGATTTTCCAGTAAAATATATCTCCCACGTTTCCTGGAAAGGCTTGAGAGTGAGTTCAGTTTTATAACTCTTTTTTTTTTCCAAGGGGGAAGAGTTGTAGAATATGAAGAAATTATTTTTAAGAGGCTAAAATGCATAAGCGAAGGCTGGAACGAGAGAGATGTCCCATGATGGAGGGAGGCTGTAGTGGCCTCAGGAAACCTTACAGCAAAGCAAAGACACCATATTATAGGAATTCTGAGATAATGATGATGCCTGTAAAAATGAGCTCATTGTTGATAAAGTTCTGTAGGACTTAAAAAGGCAACGTACTACTGTATTTATGTCATATGAGCCTTATATGCCAATAGAGCCTCCTTCTTAGGTTCAAGGGCCATGATTGATTTCATGCCTCCAAGTTTACAAAACAAGCAGCGTTATCTCTGCAAATCTTGTCCCGTCTCCACCTCCAGCCTTCAGATGGAAGATAAACAGCTGACCCTTGAACAACACAGGTTTGAACTGCGCGGGTCGGCTTATACGCGAATTCTTTTCAATAAATACGGTACACTACTGTAAATGTCTTTTCTGTTCCTTATGATATTTAAAAATTCTTTTAAAGTTTATTTCTCTTTTAGGGGGAGAGAGAGAGACAGAGCGGGAGCAGGGGAGGGGCACAGAGAGAGGGAGACAGACTCTGAAGCAGGCTCCAGGCTCCGAGCTGTCAGCACAGAGCTTGGCACGGGGCTCGAACTCACGAACCATGAAATCATGACCTAAGCTAAGGTCGGCCGCTTAATTGACTGAGCCACCCAGGCGCCCCTGTTCCTTATGATATTGTAAATAGCATTTTTTTTTCCTCCAGCTAACTTTGTTGTAAGAAGATAGTATGTAATGCATATGACATGCAAGATATGTGTTAATTAACTGTTCACGTTATCAGTAAGGCTTTCAGTTAACCCCTTAGGGAGTCAAAAGTTATATATGGATTTTTGACTGTGCAGGGGGTCAGCGCCCTTCACCCCTGAGTTGTTCAAGGGTCAACTGTATATGGATGAGTAAGGCAGGAAATGGGTAGGTTAAAAAAAAATAGCACAGGGAATATGGAGAAGGAATAAATGGGTAGAAGTATAAAGCAGTTTAGGCTGGTAGATTTAAAAAGGGAAGGTACACAGAGGACTTTGAGGGCAGTGACAATTCTCTGTGTGATACTATAATGATGGATACATGCCATTATACATTTGCCCAAACCCACAGACCGTACAACACCAAGAGTGAATCCCAATGTGAACTACAGACTTCGGAAGTTGTCACAAATACACTATCCTGGTGGGCGAGGCTGTGCGTGTGCATGGGTGGGAGGTATATGAAAAACCTTGGTACCTTCCGCTGAATTTTGCTGTGAACCCAAAACTGCTCTACAAAATAAAGTCTCGGGGGGGGGGGCGGATAAGCACTAAAAAGGTAGAGAAAACTCAGGGTGGGAGCAAGTGGGTAGATAGATGAGTAAGAGAAAAACCGGGGTAGGCAGAAGGTGGGTGGTAAGAGCAGAAATTGCCGGAGGCTTCCTGGGATTGCTATGTGATGTCACATGCCACACACTTGCCACCTTTCCCACTGCGCATGGGGTGGGGTGCCTAAAGACATACCCTTTAGGCATCTGCCACAAGTTACAATGACATAGCAGAAAGTTAGGGGAAAAGGTAAATTGTGCTGGCCGTTACTGATTGTCTTTTCTTGTTTGGATGTAGAAGAGATCATCTCCCCCTCTGCAGACAGACAGATAGATGCTCACGCCCAGAACTGAATACTCGGATGACTGCGCATGGCGGTGCAAAGGACATTCATCCAGCGTGCTGCACTGGCTACACTGAATACAGCACTCCACCTTCCCGGGGGGCATTTTGATGGGCGAAGAAGACCGTGCCGTCCACTCTATGACCAGCAGGGAGGGACCGCAGGCGTGCACCCTCCTGCCTGGGCAGATGTGCCCACATAGCACCCCCTTCCTGAATCCCCTTCCAGCTCTTCTCTGTTTAGCTAAGTCTTGACATGCTTGAATCCCATCTTCCACTGAACCTTTCCCTTTTTTGGTTCTCCGCCTTCAGTTTAGTGAACAACAGAATCACCCGTGCGGGAGTAGGAGAGTGAGGAAGAGGCTGAAGGAGATGTTAAAAGTGCTATTCCCTGGGGCGCCTGGGTGGCTCAGTCAGTTAAGCTCAGGTCATGATCTCACGGTCCCTGAGTTGGAGCCCCACATCGGGCTCTGTGCCGACAGCCTGGATCCTAGAACCTGCTCTGGATTCTGTGTCTCCCCCTCTCTCTGCCCCTCCCCCACTCACGCTGTGTCTTTCTCTCAAAGATAAATAAACATGAAAATGAAATTTTTTTTTAAAGTGCTGTTTCCTGAGATCTACGGCCAGAGATCCGGATGTACAGCAAGTCAGGTAGGGGGCCCAGACATCTGCACTTTTCACAAGCTCCCCGGGGGCTTCTGGGGTAGGGTTCCCCCAACCACATTTTGAGAAGCCCATCTTAGGACACTGGATAACTTTGCATCATTCTCTGCCACGCGGCTTACGGTCACGTCTGTCCTACCTTCCCAGTGAGACCCTGGGCGCTACATGCTAAGGGCTGCACACTAATTCAGCCCAATAACCAAGCCACATAGATCCCCTTTTCTGTTCTTTATTTTCTCAGTTTGACTGAGGTACAAGCGTCTGAGCTTGAGGTATACAACTTGGTATATATATTTTTTTAATGTTTTTTTTAATTTATTTCTAGGAGAGAGAGAGAGACAGCGTGAGCAGGAGAGGGTCAGAGAGAGAGGGAGTCACAGACTCTGAAACAGGCTCCAGGCTCTGAGCTGGCAGTCAGCACAGAACCCGACGCGGGGCTCGAACCCACGAACCGTGAGATCATGACCTAAGTGAAAGTCGGACGCTTAACCGACTAAGCCACCTAGGCGCCCCACAACTTGGTATATTTTTGAAAGAGTTTACTTTTAAGCAATCTCTACACCCAACACGGGGCTCGAACCCACAACCCTGAGGCTGAGAGTCACACGCTGCTCCGACTGAGCCAGCCAGGTGCCCCGATAACTTGGTATTTTGATACAGGTGGACAGTGCGCAATGATCACCGCAATCAAGCTAATTAACAAACACCATCCCCTCACACATTTTCCTTTGTTGTTGTTGTTATGGTTGCTGCTGTTCTTTATTTTTAAATGCCTCCTGGCACATAACGTCAGTTACAGAGGGTGGAGGAAGCCAACGAACAGCATAAGATTATTAGAAAAATAATGAATGGAAAAAATGACGTGCTGTTTCTCAATGGTGAGAGTTGTTTTACAAACGGCAGTGAATTTTGAGAACACCAAAGGAACCAAGGTCAGGGGCAGCGAAAGCCTCCTCTGGGCTGCCACGGCCCTAAAGGGTCCTCAACATTCATTCAAAACAACAGGCCAGGAGCGCGCAAGCCTTAGCTAGACATATCGAACATGGCGTATGGCAAATGCAGGTCTGAGCTGGGTACCCAAAGCCACGTTGATCACACTGGAGAACTTCTTAACATTGCAACACTGAGGTGCCGCTGGCATTGCATCAAGGCCTGAATGGGGCAGAAATCAGCAGACAACCCGTCGGAAACTTGGAAAGGGGGAGACAAATCTAGACTTGCAAATTCAAGGAGTCTCTATCCTGCCCAGATTTACAGGATGTGAGTGGTTAATTTTACATGTCAGCTTGGCTAGGTCACGAGGTACCGAGCTGAAACATTATTTGGGTGGGTCTGTGAGGGGGTCTGCAGCTGACACGAGCCCTCGCACTGGTAGGCTGACGAAAGCAGACTGCCCACCCCTATGTGGCTGGGCGCCATCCAATCTTCTGAGGGCCTGGAAAGAACAAAAAGGAAGAAGAAGAGAGAATGTGCTCTCTCTGCCTGACTTCTTGAGCTGAAAAAATCAGTCTTTTCCTACCCTCAGACTAGAATACGCCACTGGTTCTCCTGGCTCTGAACTTCTAGGACTCCACTCTACGGATCTTTATATGCCTTGCCAAAGTCCTATGTATAAGATGTTCACTGCAGAATTGTTTACACTAGCAAGGGACGAGAAGCAATGCACGTGAACTCCAATAGGGAGCAGCTGATACAAACTGCAGGCCATCCGGAATGTGTACAGGAGTATATTTAAGATTCCCATAAGGCTTATAAGAATCACAGAGGTCAATGTACCTTGGATAATCCCAACAACGTCTTAAATCGGTAGAATCATGGTGTGTATACATCACCTCTTCTTTATCCATTCGTCTATTGATAGACACTTGGGTGGCTTCCGTATCTCAGCTATTGTAAATAATGCTGCAATGAATACAGGGGTACATGTATCCCTTCGAATTAGTGCTCTTGTATTCTCTGGGTAAATACCCTATAGTGCAGTTGCTGGATTGTAAAGTAGTTAAACACACACACACACACACACACACACACACACACACAAACACACACACCCCATTGGAATATTATTCAGCCATAAAAAAGAATGAAAAGAATGAAATCTAGTCATTTGCAACGACATGGATGGAGCTAGAGAGCATAATGCTAAGAGAAATGGGTCAGTGAGAGAAAGACAAATACCATACAATTTTACTCGTTAAGAAACAAAACAAAGGAGCAAAGGGAAAAATCAAAGAGAGGGGAGAATCCCAAGAAACAGACCGTCAACCACAGAGAACAAACTGATGGTTACCAGAGGGTAGGTGGGGGGAGCTGGTTAAATAGGTGATGGAGATTAGGAGGGCACTTGTGTTGAGCACTGTGTATTGTAGGAGAGTGCAGAGCCACTATATTGCACACCTGAAGCTAATATTAACGCTGTATGTTAAGTAACGGGATTTTAAATAAAGTTGGGGGGAAGTCACCTAGAAGCTAGAAGAAATGGTCACGAAGGAAGGAAGAAAGGAGCCTAGCTCTGTTGGATAGTATATTTTAACCTCAGAAATGTAAGAAGAAAAACAGTGACAAAATTGTCCCCTATGATTATCGCCCACGTCACTTAGGAAGCGTCTCCTTGAATTTTCATACCAACTACCACTCACGTCATCATTATGCAGCAAATTCACGGAAGGGTGCAATTCTGACTTCTGGAACGCAATGTATAGAGATGTTTAAAAGGATTATCCATGTGCACAACGAAAGGAGTGTGCGGGCCAAACGCACAGCCGATATTGAGTGAAAACTGACACTAAGGGGCACCTGGGTGGCTCAGTCGGTGAAGCGTCCGACTCTTGACAACGGTTCAAGTCATGATCCCACGGTTCATGAGAGCTGTGCTGACAGCACAGAGCCTGCTCAGGATTCTCTATGTCTCTCTCTCCCTCTCTGCCCCTCCCTCACTCTCTCGCTCTCTCTCAAAAATAAATAAACTTTAAAAAAAAGTGACACTATTTCAACAGAGGAGGGGAAAGGGGACGTGAAGGAAAGCAGAGAGAAGATTAAGAAGAATAATGCAATTTTTTTCTCAAATGGGAGATTAT
This sequence comes from Hyaena hyaena, assembly GCF_003009895.1. Lineage (NCBI taxonomy): Eukaryota > Metazoa > Chordata > Mammalia > Carnivora > Hyaenidae > Hyaena > Hyaena hyaena. Next base: position 272,263 of record NW_024081304.1, on the reverse strand, counting down.
TTTGAGTATTGCATCTGTCCTATTTATAGCTAATATATTTTGACATATCTGCGTTCAAGCCAGAGCCATTCCACGCCTCCCTCTGTGCCAAAGGGCAGCCTTCCCTTCGGGCTCTCCTCAAATACAAGGTTGATAATATTTCGGAGGACACCATAATGGATTGATTGATTCTAAAATAAAATCACAGTATGCGATCACTTAAAACTTACTGCATTAGAGGAACTTGGGAATTCACCTTCTAAATATCTGCTGGGCTTCCCCATAACGCCTACTTATGAACCAACTTCTCTTTCGGCACTGTTTAATAGGCCTTGCCCAAATCATTGTGCTCCCTTTTAATTTTTCAGTACAGTGGCCGTAAAACTTCTAGATCTCTGTAAGTGGCCTAAAAGCAGAAGAGCACCACTGTAGCACAGCTGATGTTAGGCCCTTGTGATACGTTACCCAGGCTCCTATAAGTGTCACCTCGACACATCCGTGGGTCAGCAAGCGAAAAAGTCCCATACAGAGAGTCAGGAAGTTGTGTTAGTTATGATCTAAACACTCACCACAGTATAATAGTTCTTGGTAAGTGGAGTAGTCTCGAATCCTTTGCCAGCCTTGGGGGACAGGGGTCTCTCTGTGAAACAGACATTTAAATTATGTTAATATCATACAGGTCGAAGATGAAAATTTTATAACATAAGTCAACTAACACACTATACGTTTTGTCAAATGGAAGGATCAACGGAAATGTACATTCCTCAACAGGTGACACTGTACTTTTACTAAACTCTAGATGGTCCAAGTTAGACCGTCTTGTCCAGGAACCTTCAATTTCTGAGAAGTTAGGGCCTAGCTAATGAATGGCAGAGCCGGGACAAGAACGTCACTCCATTTGGGCTTATTTCTTTACTCCACTTTGTCTCTCCATTCAACTCCTTCAAAACTGATCAGCAAAGCTAACGCTAACAAAATGTATATATTTGTAACTTGTAAGTTACTCTACAAGTATAAATATATATTATAATATAGATAATAGCAACCATCCTTTCTTGGGGCTCTCTCCAGTGCCAAAAATAAAATAATCAGAATCTCTAACACACTGAAAACTGGCAGAAAATTCTTTTATGTATCGTTTTAGTATCATGATATCGTGCTACAAAATGCCGTCTTTCTTTTACGAAGTTAATCTTACCTATTAAACTCATGACTAAGAGACATCCTAATACATTCTTTTTTCTGTTTTTGTTTGTTTGTTTGTTTGTTTTTTAGAGAGAGAGAGAGAGAATGAGCAGGGGAAGGGCAGAGAGAGGGAGACACAGAATCTGAAGCAGGCTCCAGGCTCTGAGCTGTCAGCACAGAGCCTGACACAGGGCCTGAACCCACAGCTGTGAGCTCATGATCTGAGCTGAAGTCGGACACCCAACCAACTGAGCCACCCAGGTGCCCCAATACATTCTTTCTTTAAAAAAAAAAAAACTTAAGAAACATAACAGACGACGATCATAAATGTTTAACAGTGTCACTAACACTATCTTTCCTACCCTCATTTTCTCCTTTGCTTCATTTTGTTTTACATTGCATTTTTATCTTGCTGTAGTAGATGCTGCTTTAAACTCTTTCTGAAGTATAGTGGAGTCTATATAAACAACCAAATAATAAGTTATCATCACACTTGATTTTTCTTTTTAAAATAATATTTTCTGGGGTGCCTGGGTGGCTCCGTCGGTAAAGCGTCCGGCTTCAGCTCAGGGCACGATCTCGCAGTTCGTGGGTTCGAGGCCCACGTTGGGCTCTATGCGGACAGCTAGCTCAGAACCTGGAGCCTGTCTTCGGATTCTGTGTCTCCCTCTCTCTCTGACCCTCCCCTGCTCATGCTGTCTCTATCTCTCTCTCAAAAATAAATAAAACATTAAAAAATTTTAAAAAGCTAAAACTTTTTTAAAAAAATAAATATTTTCTAGTTTTAAATCTATTACATCCCAACCCGAAAAATACAAATTATAGAGAAAAAAATAAAAACCAATGATTAGTCAGAGCTAACCATCATCAAAGTAACATTATAAAGCATGTCTTCTCATTCTTTTTGTACATGTATTTGTGAACACACACACACACACACACACAGATCTTTCTTACTTTACTTATGGTTTTGTAATTCTAACAACCTTTTTAAAATTTTTATTTATTTATTTATTTTAAGTGTTTTTTATTTATTTTGAAAGAGAGACAGAGAGAGGGAGAGAGAGCCCTAAGCAGACTCCATGCCATCAGTGCAGAGCCTGACATGGGGCTCGATCTCACCAACTATGAGATCATGACCTGAGCTGAGATCAAGAGTCTGATAGTTAACTGACTGAGCCACCCAGGTGCTCCTTTAATTTTATTGTTTTATGTAATCTCTACCCTCAGTGTGGGGCTCCAACTCATGACCCCAAGCTCAAGAGTTGCATGCTCTTGGGGTGCCTGGGTGGCTTAGTTGGTTAAGCGTCCGACTTTCGCTTAGGTCATGATCTCGCGGTTCGTGGGTTCGAGCCCTGCGTCGGGCTCTGTGCTGACTGCCAGCTCAGAGCCTGGAGCCTATTTCGGAGTCTGTATCTCCCTCTCTCTCTGACCCTCCCCTGTTCGCGCTGTCTCTCTCTCTCTCCTAGAAATAAATAAAATATATTAAAAAAAAAAAAAAAGAGTTGTATGCTCTATTGACTGAGCCAGCCAGGCACCCCTCGGTAATTCTCCTATCACATTATTTCATGAATATTTTCTCATTTAACTTTGACTTTAATTATTATTATATTTAAAATATTATTATATTATATTAAAATAATCCTTTTATTTATTTGGCACTTAATAGTTTTTACCACATTTTATCTGAGCCTCACAAGCCTGTCCAGGCAGAGATGATTTCATTTCACTAAGGAGGTCAGTCAGGTTCAGGGAGGTGAAGTTAATTACCTAAGGGCATGTATCTAGGAAATGGCAGAGCCAAGAATGAAGTTCAGGTGCGCCTTGGCAAGAGCCTGTGCTCCTAACTAACATGATGTCCAGAGATAAATGTACTGAGAAGGGCTTGGTCAATGGCATTTGCAGTGATTCCTACTGGAGTTCAGAGAGGCCATCAGTTTGAGCTGGAATGGTCAGAGAAGACCTTGCTAGGCAGGGGGCACTTGATCCAGTCCTGGAGGGTGGTGAGAATGCAAACCAGGAGAGAAAACAGCAGAGAACTTTCTAGGCAGGGAAGATTCCAGAAGCACAGCTGTAGAAATGGCAGTGTTCAAGGCAGGGCTGTTCATGTGCCAATGAATTGTCCAGCTGGGCCTTGCTGGGCAGGGGGACAACACAGCAAAAAGGCAGCACTCCGGCCAATTCTGTCACTTCCGAGTGATGACACGTGAGGTACAGCGGCTTTCTGGAAGCTCTACGCTATTTTCAGATCCTCCTGGATCTACCTGGTGGCTTCACAAGGCCTTGCCGGGCAAAGCTGAGTGACACAGAGCCACCCCACCTATACTTGAGATTGTAAGTGGCAGAGCCAGGACTTGAAATCAAGTGCTGTACCAAGCGTGGTGTGCTTTCCAACATACCACGCCGTTGTACTCTCAGGCATATTTGAAATTGACGGTTACCAAATTCCTTTAGTTTTTATTAGGCAAGTTTTCTATAATGTAGTGATAATGGTTCTACTTCGAACTCACAGCTGGGGGCACCTGGGTGGCTCAGTAGGTTAAGCACCTGACTCTTGGTTTTGGCTCAGGTCATGATCTCACAGTTCGTCAGTTCAAGCCCCACACTGGTCTCCGTGCTAATGGTGGAGAGTCTACTTGGGATTCTCTCTCCTTCACTCTCTGCCCCTCCCCTGCTCTCTCTCAAAATAAATAAATAAACTTAAAACCTTTAACAGAAAGAACTCACAATTGTTTTGTGCCACTATAATGTAATGGTGCAGTGCCTACTTGGGATTCTCTCTCTCTGCCCCTCCCCTGCTCTCTCTCAAAATAAATAAATAAACTTAAAACCTTTAACAGAAAGAACTCACAATTGTTTTGTGCCACTATAATGTAATGGTGCAGTGCCTACTTGGGATTCTCTCTCTCTGCCCCTCCCCTGCTCGCTCTCTCTCTCTCGAAATAAATAAATAATCATAAAAATTAAAAAAAAAGAAAGAGCTCACAATTGTTTTTGTGCAACTATAATGTAAGCCAGTCTTGATAAAAATGAAACTTTCTAGAGATACCGGCAAGATATGGTCAGCTTTCAAAAGCCACGCTGAAAGGGAGGGTAAACAGTAATGGAGAGCCTGCCGAGATAGAGAAGAAGGGAGGAGAGGCCACAGGAATGGATGATTGCAACTGAAACAAAATGTTAACTATGCCAAGTAGGACGGAGCAACACGAATTGAAAAGACAGAAGCGGCTGCCTGGAGATTCCTCAGTGGCTGAACAGGATGCAAAAAAACCCAGCTGGTGCTTTGAGAAAATCAATAAAATTGTCAGACCTCTAGCAGGACGGACAGAGGACAAAAGAAGACATGGGTTACCAATATCAGGAGTGAAACAGGGGATGTCACTACCTATCCAAAACATGATAGGGACACCTGGGTGGCTCAGCCGGTTTAGGATCCGACTCTTGATTTCAGCCCAGGACATGATCCCAGGATCATGGGATCGAGCCCAGGCAGGCTCTCTGCTGACCGTGGAGCCTACTTAAGATTCTCCTCTCTCTCTCTCTCTCTCTTCCCCTCTCCCCAGGTCGCACGCTCTCTCTTAAAAAAAAAAAATATGATAAAGCAATACTATGAGCAACTCAAAAATAGAAACACCAAAGCCAGACAAAGAGAATAACCTGAACACAACATTAGCCAATAAAATTCAGCAACACGTTTAAAGCATTGTAGACTACGCGGAGCTCATCCCATGGATCCAAGGGTTGGTAAAATCTTCAAAACTCAATCAACATAACCCACGGTATTAATAGTCTAAAAAGAAAAATCACATGATACTATCAATCGATGCAGAAAAAGCACTTGAGAAAACTCAACAATGACTCAAGGGGAAAAAACACCCACCTCCTCCCCTCCTCCCCCAAATAGGAATAGAGTGGAACTCCTTCAACTCAATAAACAGAATCTACCAAAAACCCACAGCTGGCATGGACAGAAATGGCACAAGATGTAAGGCTGAGCATGGGTCCCCCTGAGATCAGGAACAAGCAAGGTGGTCTCTCTCACCACTCTCATTCAATTCAATTCAATTCAATTCAATTCAATTCAATTCAGTCACTGACATCAATCAATGTCGTGAAGAATTCAGATGGGTTATCTTCAGATGGGTTACGTGGCATAATACAACGCCGCCAACAGCAGTATCCCACAGATAAAGCCATGAGAAACCCTCCTAATCCTAATAGGAAGATCCCTTTACAATTAACTTTTGGTTCTTCCTCCTCCCCTGCTGCTATAGATTCCCATTGCCTGTTGGTGGTGATGGGCCAAAAAAAAAAAAATCTGGTGACACTGAGTTTCTCTGGATGTGAAACATCTATGTGACATACCCAGGAGACTACCACAGGAAGTCTAAATATAAAGCTCAATCTTAGTTTTGGTTTACGATCAGTACGAAGAGTCATTTCTTAATCTGCCTTAATACAAATTTAATTAGCCAGCTACCTAATCTCTTCATCTGATATCTATATTTACCTGCTACTAAGAAGTTTTAGAAGAAGGATTTAATGACCCTTTAACAGAACCAGTTGCAGAAAAACGAATTTGCTTAAAATATCTGTTCTGATCTTCTTTGGCAAGGAAGTTTTGCCAGGAAAATTTTGATGCAAAGTCCTGACAGAACCCTTAACTTTTCTCTAAGACAAAAACAAAAGAGAGATAATTTACACTGTTGCTGATGTATTGGCAGGAATTTTTTTTTAAGTTTTTATTTTATGTTTGACAGTGATAGAGAGAGAGCATGAGCAGGGGAGGGTCAGAGAGAGAGGGAGACACAGAATCTGAACCAGTCTCCAGGCTCCGAGCTGTCAGCACAGAGCCCGACGCGGGGCTCGAACTCACAGACTACAAGATCATGACCTGAGCCGAAATCAGATGCTTAACTGACTGAGCCACCCAGGTGCTCCTTTAATTTTTTTTTAAGTTTTTGTTTTATTAGGAATTTTTTAAATGTATAAGTAACATGTTAATTTACAGGTCACTACTGATTTTTAAGGAAAGGACTGAAAATTGTATCAACGGCTAATTTTCTTATTTATAATGTATCTGACTCAAACCAAGGAGCAAAGACCCTTAATATATCCTCTGTAGTTTATATAATGCCTAATTTATTCATATATATTTTTTCATGAAATAAATATTTTGAAAAAAATATTTTTGTTAAAAAGGGTTTATTTTTCTTGTGTAACAAGAAATCGGGAAGTCCGCAAGCAAGACTGGGAACAATGGCTTCATAATGTCACCACCTTCTACGTCCCATCATTGTTGGTGGGAGGCTTTTATTATCATGGTCACCAAAACCTACTCTACCTTCAGCCTCAAGCTCATGTTGAAAGGCGTCCTGTGCGTGCGTGTGCAAGCCCGAGATTCTCAAATAGTCTACTTCTTAACTTCCTACAGGAGGAGACTGGTGGCTCCACAGGTCCTGTGAAACCGGCCTCCGCCTGATCAGAGGGACAAAGCTGTCCCCAGGGCCTTGACCATAATTATCTTCTAGACAAAAGTTACCGGCAACAATCTCAAACTTCAAATGCCGCTCCCCAGGGGCAACTTTGTGCTCCTGTCGAAGGCTGGCTCAAGGGAAGAAGAATGTGCAAAGCATTCTCGCAGCACCAAAATCTGCAAGGCAAGGGTTTGCTCGGGGCCAGGGTTGCATCATCGTTCTGTTTTGAAGACAATACAAAGACACGTGGAATACTGGCTTGAATGAACAGTACCCCAGGCTACCATGGCTGAAGGTCAGAATCACAGACTATTCGAGTGACCTCAGGGTTACACGTTTGACCCAAGAGTAAACAGATAAGAGATCACAGGAGTTCTTGACTTCCATGCCAGATTCAACCTCATAAACTACCCAAGAGTTTGTGTGGCCGTGGGGTTTACAACTCTCAATGGATGGTTTCGTTTCAACGAAAGATGCATTTAGTCTATGAATCGTTTTTTTAGAACTCCTTAAAGACAAATCTTCCCTAAGCTTACACATCAGCATGAACTTCGTGGAAAGGAAGAAGACACTGACAGGTATATTTTCTAAACCAACACGACACTGAACTTAACATGTCCCTCGGCAGCATCCTAAATAGGTTCTGGCCAACTTGCCACCCTGTGGAGGCAGCAAGAGGGGGGATGGGCAAGAATTCAGGCCAACAAAGACTCATCACCTCCTTCCCAAGTGGACATTTGCGTTACAGCAAGCTTATCTCCTCCACCACCGGCAAGCTCACTCTGCTCAGTCCTACCACAGATCCTCTGTGGCTTTGGTCATCCCCAACCAATCACTCACTATGGCTTCCACAGTCCTCTCCTCTCGTCTGGACCTATCCACAGCCTACATGTCTCAACCCCTACCTCCTCCACAAAGCCACTTCCAACCTCTCCAGCCAGAGCACACTCTCTGTCCGCGGATAATCTGCCATGTATTTTATACTTTATCATCTGCCACTTTACACGGTCAGTTGTCAGTTTCATCTCCGGCTGTGAGTGCCGGGAGCCGCACCGGCCTCTATGGATGGCAGTCACAGCAAGGAAATGGCAGTGTTTGCACAGCTCCTGCCATGAGAAATGAAAACTGGTATCTCCTGCTACTACTGGCTCATGTTGTGCTGGTATTGACCAGGCCTCACAATATTCCATATCAGACCAATATTCTGAAAACAGATACCTCTTAAGGAAAAGCATATTCCTGCCTTTACAAGAGAGATTTTAGATGAAAGCTCTATGGATGATTGTCAAAAGGCTCTTCCTAAGGGCCTTGCAGATCCAAGACTTAGGGGGTTAAGAACACAAGAATTACAACTGAGCCTGGCCCCGAGACAAAGAGCCTTATTTAGAGTTAAGGTACAGATAAGGGCAGAACTTAAGTTAATACTTACACCTTCTCCTAATTGGTGATGGATGGCAGTCCCTTCCCCAAGGCCTACTTCCCACAAACACCCTCCCTTACAGGTGGCTGGGATGAGGATAGATAAGAGTAGCTAAAGCATTACCCACAAACAAAAGGCTGACACTTTTAGGGCCTCCATGGTGTTCACACATTCAGCATCAAATAGGTTTCCACAAACAACTTATTAACCAACTCAAAAACATACATTTGAGAGTCAGACAGAATGACTCTTAGCTCATCTATACACTTAACCTATGACCTAACCTTAGCGTTATTAACTTAGAACAAATATGTATCCTGTCTTTTACTAAGAATACCCTGCTAAATCTTTAGTTATAAGATTTACTTAACCTCACTATAATTGGAATAGTTCTGCAAGAATATTTCTGTAAAACCTGCTTCTGTACACTTTCCAAAGCATCTTATTACAAAGAGTTATCCATTGTAAAAATTCCTTTTTCTGATGTCACGTCAGGACAGAGATGCCTGCCTGGTGATCAGAAAGAATCACGGGGCTCTCTCACTCTCTCTCTCTCGCCGACACTGTCCAACCTTCAGGGGCCCCTGGACCTGCCGGAGCCGGCTCGGCCTCCAGCATGTGAGCTCTCCCCCGGACTCCAAGTCGATAATGACAACGACCTGCTGGACATCTTCAGAACTACGACTCTCTAGCGCCTCCACTCAACATGTCCAAAGCAACTCATCATCTTCAGTGTCGACCACCCACCCAGCACACACACACACACACACACACACGCATGCACGCATGCACGGACACACGCATACCCTCCTCATCCTGTCTTCTCATTAATGGAGTTCAGCACGTATCAAACATTTCCTATATTTCCTATGTCGAAAGCACTGTGTTAGGCGCTACGGAGACAGAAACTTTACAAAGAGGTGTAAGTTCCCCTCGACCTGCTTGTCAGATGAGTTAGGCACCCCTCTTCCGCTCACCACTCTCCACAACACCCTGTATTTAGCTCTATCACTGAGCTTATCACACTGAATTCTAAAGAGATCCCCCCCTTACTAGACTATGAACATGAGGACAAAACTCATGTCTTAGGCTTCTCCGCCTCACCAGTGCCCAGGACAGAGCCTGATACCCCAGTCATGGCAACGAAACCTCTGCTGGCTGGCTAGGTGCATGACACTACGTGCCCTTAGGGAGCTGGCCCTCTAGACTTGGAATTATCTGCACCTCCTCCCTTTTGCTCATAACAAACCATCAGCAAATTCTCCCGATTGTATTCTAACACTATCTACTGCATCCACCCACTTCTTCCTGCTCCACTATCACAAAAGTAGCCCACGCAGCTCTCTGGATTGCCAAGATCTCAGCAACAGTCTCTACTGGCTTCCCCACATCCGCTTGGTTATCCCCACCACTTCTCTGCCGTCCAGCCTCCACCGACCACCAGAAATAGCTTTCGAAACCACATGCTGTCCCCTGCTTTGTGCTGACTCCCTTCTGTGTGTAGCTCCAGCCAAAGCCCCTCTCCTCTTTACTTGCCTTACCCTCAACCCCAATCACCCCACCACCCACCCACACCTTCCTACCTCCATGCTTTAACTTACTAACGCCCTCTATCCTTCTACCCATCAGAAGCTTCTTTTCATCCTTCAAGACCCGATTCAAGTGTTTCCCCTCCCTTCGAGGTTATTGTTCATAGAATCATTTTTTTTTTTTGCTGCCCCTATAGCATGTTGTCTAGACCTAGAGCTTTGTCTGCGCTACTTAGCTCGTGCTAATCCTGTTATAGTTGGCTATGTACACACCTATCTTGATGACTAGACTGTAAGGTCCTTAGAGGCAGGGTCCATGAGGACAGACTATTATAGCCCCACCACCACTACTACCAAGTATCTAACCGATGCTCAGCGAACAAGCTGAGCAGAATGTACTGACCTGCCTCGCAGTATTCATTCATTTTACAGATACTTACAGAGCCTAAACAAAACAGAAGAACATTGCCCCCTCACGGCACTTACATTCTAACGGGAATGTACAGATGGTAAATGAAATAAATAAGCACGTGTATATTATGTTAGGTGGAGAGAAATGGTAAACAAAACAACAGAGCAGGGAAGGGGGACAGGGGCAATGGGAATAGGGTTCAATATTCTTGAGTGACTGAGGAAGGCCCTAGGGCACAGCGGACAAGCAAGCAGAGACCTGAAGGAGGTAAGGGAACCAGGCATGTAGACACCCATGGAGTGTCCTAGGCAGAGGATCAGCAAGTGACGCAGGTGTCTGTTTCGCACAGGAAACCAGGAGGCCAGTGTGGCTGGAGTGGAATGAGCAATGGGGAGAAAGGGCAGAAAAGAGGTCAGAGGGGCAACAGGAAGCTGAATCCTGAAGAAGCTTATAGGCTAGCTGAGATGAGAGGACCTGGGCTTTTACTCGTTTTGAAATGGAGCGCCATTACCCAAGTTCCATTTTGAAAGAATCACTCTGGCCGCTGAGTTTAACCAGCAGGCTCCCTGGCCCCAGCTGTCCAGACCCATCCTTGATGGCTGGGTAAGATGCTTCCAAGGGTAACATAGGCGCTCACACCAGAGCCAGAGCTTGCCAGGTGAGTCCTTAACTGAGTTCCAAACCAAAGAGTATAGAAAAAACCCCAAGGGAAGGCTCCAAAGCCAAGAACAAACAGCCAGGGCAGTCAACAATGCAGCAGCCAGAATGGGCTATAAGGCATCTCAGGGAGGGACATGATAATGAGGGCATGCTGTCTGTCCACTTCCGGTGTCCTCTGAACAAGGCTCCGGCTTCCCAGGCAAGGCAGCAAGTGCCGTGGCTTTTCATTCGGAGGATAAAGACACTGAATCAACGAACAAAGCTGGAGCGAATCTGGAAAGGTAGAGATCCTAACAACCAAATCAAAGCAATTGAAAGATGTGGCAAGGGGTAAAAAATCAGCTGTGAGAATCATCAAAACCAAGGAAATTCCAAGCAAGGCCTGTGAAAATATTTCAGGGATCAACAGAAACGTCTCGAGCCCCAGTAATAAAAAATACTAAGGGGCACCGGGGTGGCTCCATCGGCAGAGCACGCACCTCTCGACCTTGGGGTTGGTAAGTTCGTGCCCCACGTTGGGTGTAGACATTACTTAAAAATAAGATCTCTTAAAAAATGCCAAGAAGCCTACACGTGCATATCTAATTATAAATCTGTTCGTGAACATTTATGCCATTAAGGGAGGTGCCTCCCATCCTCAAACCAACACACAATGCAGAAAAGCACGCAAACGAAACTTTCTCTTAAATGCTTTAGGGAAAAGGTCCTAAGGGTGGTTATCTGGGGGAGGATACAAAGGAGAGAGGAATTTGTTTTGCCTACATTATATATCTTTGTAATGTTTTAATTTATTTACAAAGAGCCTATAATTATATTAGTTGATAGTCTTTATTTTGAGTTTTGAGTCATTAAAGAAGCAATAAAGACATCCCCAAAAGAAAAAATGCACTGAGCAGCTAACCACGCAAAGGAGCCCTTGGGTAAATATTTTGGGCAAGTGAAGAGATCTAATAATGTGAAGACAGATAAACACTAGTTTATCTGTATTGTGACATATTTTTATATAGCAGGGTTTTTTGGGGTCTTTTTTTTTTTTTTTTTTTGGTGATATGGGCAGGGCCTACTTTCTTAAAAGGCAAGGAAGTTACCTAAGAAAGTTCTAGAAGGACTCCTGAAGAAGGACTGGATTTCATTCTCCCGGTATTATTACAAAAGAGAAGAAGCAGTTAGCGGTACGCAAGAGTTAAGGACAATTTTATTCAGAATCAAAGCAGCCAGACAGCCTCTTGCAGTCCCACGATTGTTATTTCTCGAACACATGTCGGAGGCATTTAGACTTAGGTCTGCTTAAAGAGCTTAGGGCTAAAAAAAGGAAGTTAGCACATGGCCTCTCTTATTATTCTTTTCTACCATGGTGATTCTTGGAGCAGCAGGAAGGACTATGCACTATATTACATGGGCGACAATGAGTAGACAGAAGGGGACATAGTTAAGGTGGAACAGTTGTCTGAGCTTTGAGTTCTTTTGCTTTTTTAGGTTTTTGCTGGCTTGATGTAATCCAAATGCAACTTCATTTCAAAATTTCTAATCCCAGATCTTCCCCGGTTCTCTCCCACCCTTAGGCTTATCTATGCAAATACAAACAGTTTCTGTTGACCAATTAAAACTCCAAGATTTTCAGTAGGAATACAAGAGAGTATAAGAGTCATGTGCCGAAAGGCTTTTGAAAGATCCACTTACCACTGGATTTAATTTCTCGGACATAATTACTAGGGAACCAGCCTGTTCTGCCATTTAATGTGCCTTCCCACCAGCCTCCTTCTTCAACTCTGGTGACATAAATGATGTCCCCTTTACAAACTGACAGTTCATCTTCATTAGTCTGCTTAAAGTTGAATCTTGCCTTTACTATCAACTGATGGCCTCCATTTTCCGTCATCTCCTAGAGAAATAAAAGCCACACCAGATTAAGCACCCATCTAAACGGGGAAGGGGCAGGAATGACATGAATTGAGGCACATAACGTGGGGTGAGCAAGGACAGAACCCCAGGTCCACCTCCGCCTTGGCTCAGAAGCGCATGCAACCTTTTGTGTTTATGAGACTGTGTATTTAAAAGGGGGTCACAGCTTCCATTCCCCTCTCCCCTCACCAACTGCCTCAAGATACTTAGTAAATGAGCCAGGAAACAAAGTAGAGTGATAAACTATTCCACCCTGCCTCTATACAACACACAGACACGGTCTTACATAATTATACGGCCAAGATTAGGTACTAATCTACCCATAAAATCTGCCTCCCGCCTCTCAATTGCTAAGAATATCTTAAATTGGCTGATTTAGTCATATGCAAACATCAAATACCCCGTAGTTACCTAAGTCAGGAGTTCTTAACCTGTCACAGGCCCCTTCGAGAAGCTGATGAGCTCAGGGGATCTTTACCCAAAACACACACCCGTAAGTCCCATACACAGGAGGTTTGCACACAGTTTGAGAGGGTCCAAGGGGGTGTGGGATGGTAGTGTTCATCAGCTCCCCAAAGGGATCCGTGATCTCAAAAGGTTAAGTGCTCTGGAAGTAATTAAAGTGCTTTGGAAGTAATAGCTCATGATGGCTTAAAGCAAGTGGGTGGCTTTTGACAAGGAATAAAGGTCTCGGAAGAGCAGAGGATGAGGCACCTCCTCCCAAATAAAAGCTCCTATTAAGACCAAATGCAGAGATAAATGGGCTGCACGGCTACAGAGTTCACCATCACAGGCTCAATAGGAGCGCACAGAGAAAAATAAAATGACAATAACAATAATGATAGCCAGTAATGCATATTGATTGGCCGTTCTGTGCCAGGCACCATTTCGTTCTCCCAATAAACCAGGGGCAGAGGAAATGCCAGCAAACTGCCATCCGGAAGTAGTTCTAATGACTTCCATTTGCCCGGCACTGTCCGCTAAACGACTCACTCGGGTCTAGGAAGGGAAAGAACGCGGGGACCTCAGCCCCAATTATCTGACCTGCTGCCCCACATGCCTCTGATGCGCGCCAGCGGGCCAGCCTGAGCTGGCACTAGGTTTCAACGTAGTTTTCCCGGCGACACTCCCCCCCACCACCCCCACCCCCGCCCCCTCGGACACAGGCAAGGGGAATTGGGTTCGATACTTACCACTGCCTTTGACTGCCTTTGCAACCCTGTAGCTGCGCTAACAACTGCTCCCTGTGGGCTTGTCTGAGAACTGTTAGCAGCACTAAGAGAAGAGGAACGCCCACATGGTCTTTCTGACAGCTGATCTGCGAAAAGAGGAAAAGGCAAGATAAAGGGACCCACTCAGGTCGGAAGCACCGTCTAGAACATAACATAAACTTTCATGGGACATTAGCAAAGGCACCCTGGCCGGAATCCTCACGGTTACCATTCTGAACATGCCAAGTGAATTTCCTCCCGCCCCTCCCCCCCCATTTGGGTGGCCAACGTCTTCGTAACCTTACTGGCCATTGCTGTCCAGTAGAATGAAAAACAGCGACAGAACCACATTTTCTCTTAACCCATTTCTCTATGGCTCTCCCCTCTTGAACCAGTTTGCGACAGAACGCCCTGTTATCCAGGGCAGAACTATATCGGGTACCAAACAGCTGTTTGTGGCTCTTATTACTTTGAAATATTTCAAACTTCTCTCTTTGTGTTTTGGCCCTTAACTGGGTGGCTCTTGTCTTCCTCATATGTGGTGACATGTGCAGCGTATGTAATGTAAATTCTCACAGACTCTGGGGGTGAGGGGGGTGGGGGGGGGAGAAGGAGAATTGGAGGGAGAGTGTGTCTGGGAAAAAAGATGCCGTCTTCAAAAATCACACTCGAGAATCTTCTCTTCCTTGAAACCTTGTGAAATTCGATCAGACCAGTGCCGAGCCGGGTGTTTTCCGTATGCTGACAGTGTGCTCAAGAGAGAAGCTGGCTTCCTGACAAATTCAAATGAGGGTTCTTTTCCTCTCCGTTTATTTTTAAAAGACATAAACTGCAAAAGTCTAAAGCCCAAACATTCCCTAGGCGACAAGCTCAGTATCCAAGTAATTTCCTTGATGCTGTGGGTTTTAACTTTCACCTCCTTGTATTTTATAAATATCCACGGCAAGGGAAGAGACTATGAAACTTGCTAGCAGAGTTTGGCAAAGGAACGTATAATTTGGATGGCATAATGTTAGAATGATACGATCCTCCCTGCCTAGCACTGGCTAGTTGTCATACGTGTTAAATATAGTTACTCGAATTAGCTGTACTTTCTGCTATACGCCTTTGCAGTAGCTCCAAAGCCTTCCTTTTTCCCAAATAGCAAAAGAACAACTCTAGGGAAGTATTTTTACATGTATTGCTATTATATACAACTCTTTTGACGAAAACTATAATTACTTGATAGCTTCCTAGATGCTCCATTCTATTTGGCACTTGCCTATACTGTCTGCTCCTGTGTGCTAATTGTTTCACGGGGGGTAAGTTGAGTCTCCCTAAATAGACGGTCATTTTCTCAGGGGCAGGGACCATATCTTACACTTCCTTTGTAGCACCTGACGGTGCTGGGCATACAGCCTGCTGACTCTCCCAACGGTCTGACCAGCAAGACCTGTGTTTGGGGGTCGGTCCGATGTGGGTTTGAATCCCAGCTCTGCCACTTACTTTTTCTGGTTGGGCAACCGCGGGCCTGACTTCCCTTATCTGTAATATGGACGTAATAATAATACCTACCCCCAGGGTCATTCCCAAGAGCAGACCACCAATGACTGTTAGAATTGCTTAGACCCATGGTGAGAGCTCAATGCATTTTAACTATGGTTATTCCCAGCCAGTTATAGGAAAGGTGCCCTCTCACAGGAGTTAAGGTGATATTTCAAGGCTGGGGGCATTTTCCTCAAGTTTACTAGGATTTAGAGTTAAGACCTCCAATGTGGTGGGTGTTAAACATTTAAATAAAAAATAGTCTTCTCACTCACTACGATCCTGAGGTTGCGTTTCCAGCGCAAGGTTACTGACACCGTCTTTTACGTGGACAAACACACACAAAAATCTATGAGAAAAACATGTCTCTCGTGGGGAAGTAACTGGTACCTTCTGTAAACTTTATGAATAGGGGAACTCGTCTTTTCCTTTTCATTTTCTGTCTTGTTGTACTCAGTTGCTTATTCCCCGTAGCTTTGGATGGAATAGCTTCTTGGTTCCTATCCTTATATGAAGGGCATCACAATAACATCTGTGATAGGTATGTTTAAATCCTAAACTATGAACAATTTACAAGGAGTGCCCGGGTGGCTCAGTTGGTTAAGCCTCCGACTCTCAGTTTTAGCTCAGGTCATGATCTCACGGTTGGTGGGTTCAAGTCCTGCATGGGGCTCAGTGCGGGCAGTGTAGAGCCTGCTTGGGATTTTTTCTCTCTCTCTCCCTCTCTCTCTCTCTTTCTCTCTCTCTCTCTGTCCCTCCCCTGTTCACTCTCTATACCCCCCCCAAAAAATAAATAAATATATTTTAAAAAGCATGGGACACCCACTGGAGTCTACTGGCTAGTAGGGAAGAGATGTGCACTGGTCAAACAATCCTGGCCATGGTCGGCCCCTAGGGCAGTGAGAAGCCTGTGGATCCAAATGGGTCATGCACGACTCATAAATCACAAACCTGGCTCACCTTCTGTGGCTTTGTTGACAGCTAAAAGTGTGCTCAGAACCTTGGAGAAATTGACCCCTGAATAAAGGTCATCGGGATCAAACACCTATGAGAAAGGAAATTGAAACCGTCAGACACCGTTGGGGACTCAATGCAGCAAACCGACCTGTCAAACAGGCCACTGCCTCCAGCTCTCAGGAGAAAATGATGTAAAAGCCAAGAGCCGAGCCTCTGCACAGCTTTGGGAGAAGTGAAAGCGGCCGTGGAGCCGCCTAATGAAATGACATGTGGCAGGGCCCTGGGTGACTCAGAGGGAAGCAGTGCTGGGAAACGAGAGCCGAGCTGAGAAGCAGAGTCCCCCCAGCCACCAGCAGCCGCGACCTGTCGCTACGCAGCCCCGTTATAGGAGCCCCACGTGCAAGGTTACGGATCGTGCCCACTGCCTCCACAGCACCCTTCCAGCCCACGGAGAAGGTGCTGGAGCCCTTCTGACAGGTCTCCATCCTCACGGTTCAACTGCTGGACTCAGGAGGGCCACTGGGCACACTGCCTTTTCCTCTGCTGTCCTCGCCGCTGTCACCTACTGGGTCCCAACGGCCTGGGACCCCCACTCCATGTCCCTCAAAATTTCCAGGTCTGTCTGCCCTTGGCTCCCAGCCTTGGGTCCCGGTTTCTGCTGCTTGACCCCGCCCCTCTCAGCTCATCTTCGTGGATCGGAATCTGTGCCGGCTCAGGTGACTTTTCCAGACGTGACCTCCCGCCTTCCTAATACTCCTCAAGGGTCAGCAACAAAACACAACATAAATACGATATTTCACTTTGCCTTCATTCTGATATGCCACCGTCCCTGGTGAAGACTCCAATCGGTTGTTGTTTTAAAGACAAATGAATTGCTGATTTGTAAATGTTTTCAATGGACTAAAATGTATATGGAGTTCTTCTAGTCTCATCTACGTATGTTTGAAGCTAGCAATATTCTCGAACGCAGGCACAATCTATTCATCTGCCAGCCAGCCCACAATGTAGATATACGTATCTGTAGATAATCAGATGCCCATGACCTGCCTGGAAGTGTACCTTCTAAAAACATTTCCTTCCAGGAGGGCTAGAAGTTTGAATCTTCTTTTCCCAGATGCAGTGACAGGAATGAAATGTACCTTTTCACATGGGACACGACTGGTAATGGCTCGCCCCATTAAATGGAGCCATGGGTTTCATTCCTAATCTGCGTGTTTTCTGAAAGCCACGTGAAGGCACAATTTCATCTTCTTTGTGTACATATTCTCCAAGACTGAAGCTCTGTCTCTAGAATGAAAATGTATAGTATCTATTTTTTTTCAAATGGAGGAGCGTCAATATAGATAATATGTGCAAATATGAACCTATACAAGTCTGTGTATTCTGGGATTGACGATGATACTATTCATTTAATCAATGAATGTTTTGCATTCAAACTTAATATGGCTGAAAAGCCCAATCACATCTACAAATGACACGCCAGAGGCACCTGGGTGGCTCAGTCAATTGAGCATCTGACTCCTGATTTCGGCACAGGTCAGGATCTCATGGTTCGTGAGAGCTAGCCCCGAGTGGGGCTCCGTGCTGGGCGTGGACCTTGCTTGAGTTTCTCTCTCTCCCTTTCTCTCTACCCCTCCCCTGCTCATGCTCTCTCTCTCTAGAAAAAAAAAAAAAGACATACGTATTCTACTTTTAGTAAAAGAGTAATCCTAATATTACTAAAGAGTCGAATGACACTACAATCCAAATATGTTTCTGAATACCACAGTATGAAATTCAAAGTTGTCCAGGAATAAAGGGGTAGGCGTTCTGTTTTCGTTTGCAACAGACCCTGGAGAGAGTCTCCCATATCCCAGAGGATTCCAGAGTCACTGAATCTCCCTTAGATAACATCAGTGGGAAAGTCTTCATGACATGTATGCCAAAATGGTAACAAAGCCAGCAATTCATTTGTTTTTAGCCCCTAATTCCTTTTTTAAAAAAAAATTTATAGTTTATTTATTTTTGACACAGAGAGAGATAGAGCATGAGTGGGGGAAGGGCAGAGAGAGAGGGAGACACACAGAATCCGAAGCAGGCTCCAGGCTCTGAGCTGCCAGCACAGAACCTGATGCGGGGCTCAAACCCACAAACTGTGAGATCATGACCTGAGCTGAAGTCGGACGCTTAACCAACTGAGTCACCCAGGCGCCCCTAGCCCCGAATTCCTAATGGGAGTGTGGCTGCATGTGCTGGGTAGGTGTGGGGGAGACAGGTAGCATAAAATAAAAAGCACAAGTAAAAATTAGCAGAATAAGACACGAGAACAATAGCTGTGATAAAAAAAAAAAAACCCACCCCCTTTCTTTTTGGGTTGCTCCTTATCCAGATTAACTGACTGCTTATATGTGACAATAGTGGTCCAGGAAAGGGGCCAGTACCCAGAGAAGGGTACTTGGCTGAAATTAAGACAAATAACCTGATCAGAAAATGAAACACATTGGGGCACCTGGGTGGCTCAGTCAGTTAAGCGTCCGACTTCAGCTCAGGTCAGATCTCACGGTTCGTGGGTTCGAGCCCCGCATCGGGCTCTGTGCTGACAGCTCAGAGCCTGGAGCCTGCTTCAGATTCTGTGTCTCCCTCTCTCTCTGCCCCCTCCCCTGTTCACGCTGTCTCTATCTCTCTCTCAAAAATAAATAAAATTTAACTAAAAATGAATTAAATTATTATAAACTTAAAAAATTATAAATTAAAAAAAAAAGAAAATGAAACACACATCCACAAGAGTCACTGCCTCTGCTTGCAGGAAGTTGCCTGGGCTACACAGAGTTTCCTTTCTAGAAGTCTACCCACAGACACTGTTTTCCCATGGCAAGCCCACTCTGGAGCACCAGAAACCACACAGGAAGGAGGTGGAAGAGGCCTCTAGGGAATCGCAGAGACAGCAGAGCCTAAGAGTTATGATTTCAGAGCAGTTGGAAGATTAAATATAACCAGGAACACCCCTTCACCACACCACACCCTTCCAAACCGCCAACTGAAGGCTATTCAAAATTCCACCCCAGACTCTTCTTCCATGCACGAAGTTTGGTGCCCTACTAAAATGGAAACCCTGGGGTGCCTGGGTGACTAGTCGGTCAAGGGTCTGACTTCGGCTCAGGTCAGGATCTCGCAGTCCGTGAGTTCGAGCCCCGCGTCGGGCTCTGTGCTGACAGCTCAGAGCCTGGAGCCTGCTTTGGATTCTGAGTCTGCCTCTTTCTCTGCCCCTCCCCACTCATGCTCTCTCTCTCTCTGTCTCTCAAAATAAATAAACATTAAAAAAATGTTTTTAAATAAAATAATAAAATGGAAACACTGGGAAGGAGCACAGCACTTTCAGCTGTTATCCGTCTTTTCGAAATGAGAGGCAGGAGACCCAGGTTAGAGTTGATGGTGTGAAAAAACTAAAGACATCGGTGCCCAACTGGGAAAAAGCAAGGGAGACTTGCCGGACGCAGTGGAGAGGGTGAGAAAATGAGGGCGATCAGGCCATTTGCCTGGGACTGGTCCCAATCACTGACACACACAAAATGGAGACCCAATTCCCCTTCGCTGTCCGCAGGGCACTGGGGCTGGTTAAAGGAAACACACATTTGCACAGCTACGGCGTCTGTGCTTTGCCAATGCGAAGCCGTGATGTCATTCCCCTTCTGCTGCTCCGTGGTTAGTGTGGCACGAAGCTGAGTCCCAGATTCGCTGGACTCTCTCTGTACCATGTGGGTCCAGACATTAGCTGGTTAGTTGCAGCTGGATCTGTGAAGGTCGCATGAACAGCAGGATTCCCTCCCTCCATCTACCATGACTGTGAAGCAGACAAGAAAGGACGGACTACTGCCAGATGCTTTTGAGGTCCCGCCTCCTGCAATGCGATGAGGTCACGTTCAACGACGACAACAACATGTACTCTACTCTGCGTAAGCAATAGGAGAGACAGAGATTCAATCTCATTAAAGACTTTTTGAAGGGGTGCCTGGGTGGCTCAGTCGGTTAGGCGTCTGACT
The DNA here is from genome assembly GCF_003009895.1 of Hyaena hyaena. NCBI lineage: Eukaryota > Metazoa > Chordata > Mammalia > Carnivora > Hyaenidae > Hyaena > Hyaena hyaena. Next base: position 251,988 of record NW_024081304.1, on the reverse strand, counting down.
TCGGCTCAGGGTACGATCTCACAGTTTGTGAGTTTGACTCCCACATCGGGCTCTGTGCTGACGGCTCAGAGCCTGGAACCTGCTTCGGGTTCTGTGTCTCCCTCTCTCTCTGTCCCTGCCCTGCTCCCACTCAGCCTGTCTCTCTCTGTCTCTCAAAATTATTTTTTAATGCTTATTTATTTTTGAGAGAGAGAGAGAGAGTGAGAGAAAGAGAGAGAGAGAGAGCAAGTGGGGGAGGGGTAGAGAGCGAGGGAGACAGAATCCGAAGCAGGCTCCAGGCTCCCAGCTGTCAGCACAGAGCCCGATGCGGTGCTTGAACTCATGAACTGTAAGATCATGACCTGAGACGAAGTCGGAAGCTCAACCGCTGAGCCACCCACGCGCCCCTCTTCCTTATGAGGTGTAACAACATTTTCTTCTCCCTAGCTTACTTCACTGTATATAATACGTAGAACATGCACACTGTGTGTTAATCGACTGTTGATGTTATCAGTAAGGCTTCGGGTCAATTTGTGTAAGGTAAATTTACATAAGGTGTAATACTACATCAGCAGCTGAAATCAGACAAGACGTTAAATTTTTTTAACGTTTTTTAATTTATTTTTGAGACAGAGAGAGACAGAGCATGAGCAGGGGAGGGGCAGAGAGAGAGGGAGACACAGAATCTGAAACAGGCTCCAGGCTCTGAGCTGTCAGCACAGAGCCCGGTGCGGGGCTTGAACCCATGGACCGTGAGATCATGACATGAGCAGAAGTTGGATGCCTAACTGACTGAGCCACCCAGGCACCCCAAGACATTTAATTTTTAAATGTTTCCTCACATCTTTCCATTGCGGACACCCACAGTGACAGCAAGATTTCTTTTCCGTTCACTAAACACCAGGTGTTGATTCTGAACTGTTAGGGATGTGGCCCTATAAGCCACACAGAAATTAATATTTTCATGGTTTTACAAGTAGACCTTTTTTGGGTAGTTTTCACTTTCACTATGTGGGCTGTTTTATGACATTTTCCCTAATTTGACCAGCACAAGGAAGCAACGAGAAGAAAATCCCCCTCCCCCATTCCCTCATTAATCATACAGGTGCACCATACTGATTTACGAAGCCCTTGCGACATGCCGACACCACGCCTGGAGATATTTATGTCTCCATTCACTGCACACAATTCTCCCGGCGAGCTCGTAACATAGGCGCTTTAAGTTCCCCCATTTTAGGGGCGCCTGGGTGGCTTAGTCGGTTAAGCGTCCGACTTTCGCTTAGGTCATGATCTCGCGGTTCGTGGGTTTGAGCCCCGCGTCGGGCTCTGTGCTGACAGCCAGCTCAGAGCCTGGAGCCTATTTCAGTCTGTGACTCCCTGTCTCTCTGACCCTCCCCTGCTCACGCTGTCTCTCTCTCTCTCCTAGAAGTAAAATAAAAAACATTAACAAAAATTTAAAAAAAATTTCCCCCATTTTACAGATGAGCAAACTGAGACTCAGCAGTTACGTCACCAAGCAAGACAGTGATGGGAGCAATGCAGATACACGAGAGAGAGCTCAGAGGGGCACTTTGGACCTGTCTGTGTGCTTCCCACGGTCCCGGGGCATTAAAGAAGAAGAAGAAAGCCGTGGGTTTGTACACAAAAACAAATCCTTGAATGCTGTCGACACACGCGGCATCTGCATTGAGGTCGTCACAACCGCTAAGAGGACTAACTCGAAGAATCGTGACAAGGAGGAAATACGACCACAGTGTCCCCGCAGGGGCCATGCCGGATCCCGGTGCTGGCCTTCTCCTGTCCAGCCCCGACCCGGGAGGCACCTGCGTTTTTTGCCAGGAGCAGGGAGGGGCCGCAGTGGGCTAGTGCTAAGTGCTCATCTGGTTCCACCTCGATAGCCACCGTCTGTATTCATGAGGCATTGGGTGGGTGGGGGTTCAGCCCGGGGTTACAGGGCAAACCTAAGCTATCCCTTGGCACCTTGTGCTAACCAGCTGACAATACCAGTGACAGCTCTGGCCGCGTCCTTGTTAAGAGAAGAAGCCACACCACAGAACGGGGTGTCAGAACAGGGTAACATCTCTAATGTCACCAGGATTCAGTCTTACTCAATCGACTTCTATTTAAAGTTCATTTGGGGGGTGGGGGGGGGGCTCAGTCGGTTGAGCATCTGACTCTTGGTTTTGGCTCAAGTCATGATCTCATGGTTTGTGGGTTTGAGAACTTCATCCGTCAGTGTAGAGCGTGCTTGGGATTCTCTCTCTCTCCCTCTCTCTCTGCCCCTCCCCTGCTGGTGCACTCTCTCTCTCTCTCAAAATAAATAAACTTAAAAAAAATAAAGTTAATTTAGGGTTTGGAGTGAGCACAATAGGCTCCATCACTCAACTGTTAAAATTCAATCAGAGCGCCTGGGTGGTTTAGTCAGTTAAACGTCAGTCTTCGGCTCAGGGAACGATCTCACGGTTCGTGGGTTCGAGCCCCGCATTGGGCTCTGTGCTGACAGCTCAGAGCCTGGAGCCTGCTTCAGATTCTGTGTCTCCTTCTCTCTCTGCTCCTCCCCCACTCACGCACGCGCGCTCTCTCTTTCTCTCTCTCAAAAATAAACATCAAAAAATTTTTTAAAAAATTAAAACCCAATCAACTAAAAAGCACGTGATTTGGTGAAACCACATGGATGCAGCTTCTGTTTGGGGCCCATTAAAAAAAACAAAAACAAAAAACAGACTCCAAATAGTGTAAGAACATTCCATCTCTCCCTCATTCCTACTGGGTAAAATCTTCCACGTAGCCCATCTTGAAGCATATTCTCCAGTTCTCACAGCTGAGCACGCTGCCTCTGTTGACCCCTGAGCTTTGGAGGAAATGTCATTACGTGGTACAACAGAGCAAAGCAAATCTGACTGCTTAGTCATATCTCACTGGGTGGCACTGCTCCCGGCTCTGCGAGCACAACCCAGGATGTGTCCACACAGCTCCTCCTGAAAGCACTCCCGGAGTCAGCACCGAATAATACTCTTCGCTCAGAAACTGCACTCAATTAGCCGCCGGCATTCCGCTTACTAGAATGCAGCAGACAGCATTTGCGTCCTGCTTGGTTTTAAATAAGAACTTCCTCTCGGATATGGAGCAAACTTAAAAGAGCCCACCCTGTTCTCCACTCCTCTCTTATTTCCTTCCTTTCTCTCCCTTTCAGCAGTTCGGGGAACAAGATCTGACTTGTGCGCGTAGCCGCAATAACATCAGGGTTTGAAAAGAGCACCGGTGTGAGGGTCAGAAGGTCTTGATTCCGATCCCAGATTTGTCACTGCGGAGCAGTTGTGAGGACCTCAGGAAAGCAATGCCACTTTCCTGCGGCTCTGTTTCCCTTCTGGAACGTGAGAGAGGGCGTTGACCAAACCAACACAGCACCGGGAAAGGCTCGCCCTCATATCGCTCTCTCCCAAGGGAGAAATCTGCATGATAAGCCAAATCAGAAATAGCAATGTGTTGGATAGTAGATAATCTAGGCAAAGGGGTTCTAGGATATCACAGGCTAATGCAACTACTACCTGTTTATCAGTGGACTTTTGCAAAATGTCATTTTTAAAAAATGACCTATTTGGGGAGCCTGGGTCGCTCAGTCAGTTAAGCATCTAATGCTTGATTTTGGCTCGAGTCATGATCTCACGGTTAATAGGACCCAGCCCCGCATCAGGCTCTGTGCTGACAGCGTGGAGCCTGCTTGGGATTCTCTCTCCCTCACGCTGTCTCTGCCTCTTCCCCGCTGACTCTCTATCTCTCTACCAAAATAAATAAAAATAAAAACATTAAAAAATAAAAAGAGGGGCGCCTGGGTGGCTCAGTCGGTTGAGCACCTGACTTCAGCTCAGGTCATGATCTCACAGTTCGTGAGTTCAAGCCCCCCGTGGGGCTCTGTGCTGACAAGCCTGGAGCCTGTTCAGACTCTGTGTCTCCCTCTCTCTCTCCCCCTCCCTGGCTCGTGCTCTGTCTCTCTCTCAAAAATAAATAAACATTTTAAAAAAATAAAGCTAATTTAAATTTAAATTTAAAAATGACCTATTTATAAATTCTGCTTCTATCTTGCTGCCACTGCCTAGTGGCACTTGGCATGTGACTGTGGACAGCTTTAACCGTCTCCATTCTTTTAATTTTTTTTTAACATTTATTTATTTTTGAGAGACAGAGTGAGACAGAGTGTGAGCAGAGGAGGGGCAGAGAGAGGGGGAGACACAGAATCTGAAGCAGGCACTAGACTCTGAGCTGTCAGCCCAGAGCCGGATGCCGGGCTCGAACTCACAAACCGTGAGATCATGACCTGAGCCAAAGTCAGACACTTAACCGACTGAGCCACCCAGGCGCCCCTAACCATCTGCATGCTTTTGTCTCGGTGGATTTGTACAGCGTCATTCTCCATAACTAATACGGGCTTCTAGATCACCTGGACCGTATAGAATCCAGAGCCAGGAAGTTCAGCTCCACAGAGCGCCCGTGACAGGAGGGAAGATCTGAGAGTAACCCCCTAATTGCTCACATCTCATCACAACCTCACCAAATCCTGCTGGCCGCTTCCGAATTGCCAACACCTTATGGCCTCCAAACTCCCTGGTTAGCACTCCTTTTGGGGAAAGACCCGTTTCTCCACAACAAGGGGTTATCTTCAATGGAGTATTAAGTGTTCTGAGAAGGAAGGGAATGAATGAGGAACGACCTAGGCATCTTCAGATGAATGAATGAGGAATGATCTAGGCACAGAGAGAATAACAGGCTTTGGATGATTTCACCAAGAAGAGAGTAGGCAGGACGGGAAGGGAGAGATGAAATCTCTCTTGTTAATAGGGTTTGCCAAGCCGAGGACAGGAAGCAGGGCGCCAGAATCAGCTGCTGCTCGGCCAGACGCCATTGCGGCCTGCCCCCCCCCGCCCCCCTGCATTCTTGTCACTAGAGCCTTTGCAGGAGCTGCATAGGCTGCCAGTTTTGAGGGGCGGGGCGGACGGCTGATTCCTCAGCTGCTAGAAGCATCTGGATGCCAGACCTGGGGGCGTCCTCCCCGCACCCCTCCGGAGAAGGGGCCTTCTTTCTGAGCGTTCCAAATTGGAATGTGGGACACATTTTCCCAGAGACGTAGTGTCACATCTGCCACTTCGTCTGTGAATTCTACAGTTCAGCCGCGTGTGTTAAACAGGCTGCTGTGGGCCGGCCCGAAAGCATGCTCGCTGCGTAGAACCCGGTTTCCACGGGGAAAAATGTTTTCGGGGTTCCAAACAATAACTTGCAAAAGCCAACTTTCGGAAAAGAGCCCCTTTTACACTGAAGGACGCCTTGGGTGTGTGGTCCCAAACGAGCGTCCGCATCCTTGATGCTTTCTCCTTGTCCTTGCCCGTTGGGGATGAACAATTACTCTAGACACCCAAGAACTACTTATTCCCAAACTGCCCATAATGAGAAAGATACAACAGGAAGATGAGAATATCCCCAGAAACTGTAAGAGCCGACGACAAGTGCCAGCTGTGTCCCAGGCCAGGCAGTCGAGGAGCCTCACATGGGAAGATGCCACCCCAGCTCGCCTAGGAGTTCGCTCAGGTTCAGGGTGGGAGCCTTGGCCCAGCAGAATCAACTGCTTCACCAAGAGTCCCAGGCACTGGAGACACTGGGGTTAAATGAACCCCACACAGAGATGAGGCAGGGAGGAGCACAACGGGAAAAGGAACCACGGTGAGGTGGCTTTACGTGGCAGCTCCTCTGGCCCGTTCATCTGCGGCCTTCCCTAGAATCCCGCATCCACTTACCCTCAGCCTTCTTTCTTCTGAACGGCCACAGCCTTCCAGTATGTCAGACGCTGTACACTTCAGCCCCCAACCACCTACCACTGGAATATTCTCTGTCTATTCTGTGGATGTTAACATCCGCTCTGGGGTTCCAACTAGAAAGTGGGCTCTGGGAAGTCCCAACAGCCCCACAGACCTAGCCCGGTATTCAACATGCGTGAGACAATCAATGATCATTCATCGGCTGATCAACAGGAAGTACAGGCGGAGAAACTGAAGTGCAAATTACGCCTCGAATGTAAGCCCCATGAAGCCCGTGCTTAAAAAACGTTTTCACTTCTGCATCCTAGGCGTCTAGATGAGGGCCCATCATGCAGCAGGCGCTTAATAAATATTTGACGAATTCATGAAAGTTTAGAAGCTCTTGCCAATCGATGATTAATCGTAATCGAAGAAACAGCATTGCCAAAATTACAGTAAGGTTAAAAAGACATATGATTAAATATAAAAAAAAAAATCAGGAGCGCCTGGGTGGCTCACTTGGGTAAGGGTCCGACTTCGGGTCAGGTCATGATCTCACGGTTTGTGGGTTCAGGCCCCGCGCCAGGCTCTGTGCTGACAGCTGGGAGCCTGGAGCCTGCTTTGGCTTCTGTGTGTCCCTCTCTCTCTGCCCCACCCCTTCTTGCACTCTGTGTCTCTTTGTCCCCCAAAAATGAATAGACATTAAACAATTTTTTTAAAAAAAAGACATATGGGGGATGAAGGAAGAAAAACTCAATTTCCACGTGACTTTCCAGGAAACATCTATTGGCTAAAATAACACACACCTGTATCCGTCTGCAAAATAAAGCCCTGTAACTGTGAGGTGACCAAAGGGACTTCAGACTGACTACGTGGGTGTGCATTTCACTGAGATACGTGCCCAGTCTGGGCAAAGTCTGCAATTGCTGGCCTGATCGGTGCCTTTCGTTCTGCCGACCAAGTACCAGGACCTACGAATTACAGAGAAAAGAAGCGCGACAGATCTGAGGGATTTTACCTCTTTGCTGGGGTTGGCTATATTGTTTGAACTGTTTCCTTGTGAGTAGCTTAAATGACAAACACCATAAGCCACACCCACCTGTTTGGCGCCTTACTCTAGAACAGGCTCTGCCAAATGAACTCAGGAGAAGCAAGAAAGGGTGACGGGCACACTGAAAGCCTACAATCCACACACCTGAAGTCCCTCTTCCGCCAGCCGATCTGGGGAGGAAGGATGTGCCAAAGTGATCACCATCTTCTTCATGGAGAGATCACCCTCCACAATATATCTGGCAAAGACTTTTGGCACTTCTGGCTCATGGTCATATGTGTCACATTTTCAAAAGAATGTCCTTCTCAGAGGTGCCCATCAATGCCTAACAGACAGCTATTAGTTACTTTTCATCCACCTGATCTCAAACAAGATTTATACCTAGGGTACAGTCCACGCACGGTAAGGTGGGCATTTGGGAGCTCTGATATCAGGCACCTCAGGAGTGGTGCTTTCCATGAACATCCAGGTCCCTCCGCCTAACGGAACCCGGCCTGTAAGTGCCTACAAAATCAAATATGCGCTCTGCAGGCTGGCATTCCCGTTTCATCTCAAGCCCATCATTTCTCACCGTCATCTCCATATATGTCCCAGAATCCTTCACTTTCTTCACCGTGCCTCTCTCTCCGACATGCACGCTTCTCCTGATGGAAAACTTCGCTCAACCATTTGTTTTTGTTTTCAGTTTATTTATTTATTTATTTATTTTCAGTTTATTTATTTATTTATTTATTCAGTTTCTCTCCTTTGGCGCAGAGGCCCATGAGGGGCTCGAACTCGCGAGCCGCTCTATCATGACCTGAGCCAAAGTCGGACACTTAACTGACTGAGCCACCCAGGGGCCCCTCCTCAACCATTTGAATCCCACTTGTCCTTTGGGGCCCAAATGACATCACTCCCCTCCACAGGGTCTGCCCCGAACACTACACCTCAGGCTACAATGGGCTTCTTCTGAACTGTGTATTATGCTCTAGACTCTGGAAACCACTAAGCTGGAAAGCTCACCATACACAGCATTCCGCTGTTCAATGCTGCGGTTTCCCACAATGCCAGGCACAGCCCCCACTGTACAGGCGGTGAACAAGCACTTGCTGACCATCAGTATTTCCTGTCCACCTAAAAGTTAAACAGGTATTTCTTCCACCAGAAACACCTGCCCTTTCGGCATGCCTTCTCCCGAAAGGAAAGACGGAGAAAAGGTCATTTTTTTTTTCCTGGCAGAACTTGAGAAATGGGAGCTTATCTATTTTCCATTGCTTGGTAAAATAGATTCTTCTCAGTGAAGACTGTGATTTCAGAGAAGGGAAGAATGTTGAAGGGAGCGAAGGTACTGCCTGGGGTCACATCGGAGAAGCAAAGTTACAGAGTCCTATTGTGCAAGTGTCACACCTTGAATACCCAACCAGGGGCGCCTGGGTGGCTCAGTCGGTTAAGTGTCCAACCTCGGCTCACATCACGATCTCACAGCATGAGTTCAAGCCCCACATCGGGCTCTGTGCTGACAGCTCGGAGCCTGGAGCCTGCTTCGGATTCTGTGTGTGTCTCTCTCTCTGCCTTTTCCCAACTCATGCTCTGTCTCTCTCTCTCAAAAATAAAAATAAACATTAAAAAAATTTTTAATGCATCCAGTGCTTCCCCATTCGACAAATATTTACTGAACACCTGGTATATGCCAGGAACTAAGAGATAAATTTGCTGTCTGATGGAAAAATAAAAAGGAGAGTATGTAAAATGTAGTAAATAAAGAAGCCACCTGTGGGCTCACCAACCACTAAACCATTGTTTTCCATCCTGTTGTCTTTCCTGGAAAGTAATTTCTGGATCCCAAATCAAGATTTTCCCCAATCCTTTTCTTTTTTTTTAAATTTTTTAATGTTTTTTATTTATTTCTAGGGGAGAGAGAGAGAGAGAGACAGCATGAGCAGGGGAGGGTCAGGGAGAGAGAGAGACACAGAATCTGAAACAGGCTCCAGGCTCTGAGCTGGCTGTCAGCACAGAGCCCGACGCGGGGCTCGAACCCACAAACTGTGAGATCATGACCTAAGCGAAAGTCAGACGCTTAACCGACTAAGCCACCCAGGCGCTCCCAAGATTTCCCCAATCCTTAAAACATTCCCAAACACCAGCATGTCTTCAAAGACTGCAAACTGGTCATGTTACAGCACAAATGCTTATTTACACAATCACAATGACACTTGTGCCCCCAAAGAAGGGGTTAAATTTCTTTTGTTGGTAAAATACTGGTTTGCAGACACTTCTCACAAATTATTGGTAAGCATCCTGTTTGCTGGAGACCTGGCTGTGAAGAATAGACGAAGGGGCGCCTGGGTGGCTCAGTCGGTTAAGCGTCCGACTTTGGCTTGGGTCATGATCTCACGGTCAGTGAGTTTGAGCCCCGCGTCCGGCTCTGTGCTGACAGCTTGGAGCCTGGAGCCTGCCTCGGATTCTGTGTCTCCCTCTTTCTGCCCCTTCCCCACTCACGCTCTGTCTCTCTCTCTCAAAAATAAAGATTAAAAAAATAGACGAATTATAAGATGGAACGTTCAGGCCTGTTTCACAGGCTGTGCTCTTCCTAAAAGATGCTAAGAGCTTAACACCTTAAAGATGCCTCTTAAAATCATGTCCACACGTCCAAGGTTAGAGACATCTGTGTGCTGTTGTCTAGGGCAAGACGAGCCCTTAATAACCGTGTCACTCACTGCTTTGCAACCTGCTGCTTCCACCTTCCCTTAATTTAATTCTTCCTTTTCCCCATTGCCCTTTTCAATCCCTCAACTGATACGTCTGATCTCTGTAATAATATTCAAGTTCCCAAGAAAGTATAAAGCTGGGATTTTGCTCTGTTTGTCTAAGCAGAACTTAATTAGGAAGGTAGATCTTCTGCCAGAAGTCAAATAGAAATAATGGGTGGCTCTGTGTTCTTTCGGATGAGCCACCTCTCAGAAGCCATACACCCCTCTGCGTGCTGGGGTCCGGTCTGCCAGGGTCTGCCCACGCTGGAGCCAATCAAACAGATGTCTGGCACCCTAAGTCTGTCTTCCAGATGATGGCAGAGGAAGTGGCAATGTCTTGCTGAAATGCAGATATAGAGCAGCTTCTGAACCGGGGTGGGGGGGGCATATATCCCCTCTAAAAAGTGGGTAAGCAAAGGCCCTGAAAAAACCAGCAAGTGCCCTCACCCTTCTTCATTTGCAGTTCCAAGGCCAGACCTTGCACTTCTTTTAGGAACTAACCTCAAAGCCTTCTGCTGTGTCTTCACCTCGCATGCTGATCCCTGGGGGCCGCCTCGGGGACAACATATGACCAGATTAGAATGGGGCTGGAGTAGGGGATCGCTGGCCAACACTGTGTGGCTTTAGTAAGGAGCTATATTGTGCTCTGCTGCCCCCAGAAACAGCCTGTTAGAATCAACATTAAAACCAAATTAGAGGGGTACCTGGGCGGCTCAGTCGGTTGAGCGTCCGACTCTTGATTTTGGTTCAGCTCATGATCCCAGGGTTGTGGGATTGAGCCCCATGTCAGGCTCTGCACTGAGCATGGAGCTTGCTTAAGATTCTCTCTCCTGCTGCCCTTCCCCGGCTTATATTCTCTCTCTCTCTCTCTCTCTCTCTCTCCCCCTCCCTTGCTTGTGCTCTCTCTCTCTAAAATAAAACAAAAAAATATTTTAAATTAGACTGAGATCCAAAACAAGGTAACTTGGACATCACCCATCAGAAAGATTCAACTGGCCAAATTTTCTAACAAAACAGAGTCCTTTTGGGGTTATCCATATACATCCAACCCAATTCAGAAATGACATGCTTCCTTTTCAAGCACTGCATACCATGATTTTTGTACAGAGGCAGTTGATTTTTATCTTCCCCGTCAACTACGCCCAACTCAACAGGTTTATTACTTATTTCCTGGGAGCAAGGGAAAATGGTTTTTGTCAGTCATCACCAAACATAGAAAACCATTTGCCGAATTGTTTAACTAAAACAACAAGCAAAAAACAAAACCAAAAACAAACAAACCAGCATCTTGCCCTGGAGTGTACGTTTAAATTTCAAGCTATTGTAATTAAAATATGAATAGGTTGGTCTTAACAGGCACAAAAGTTAAACTCTCTCCTCCAGGTCATCAACGTGAGAAACCGAAAATATTCCTTTTTCACATTCTTCTAGCTCATGCATCGACTAGAAAAGAGTGAAAGGCATTCCTTATTTGTCAATTCCAACAGGAATCCGTCCAAATGGGTTCTATTATTAGCACACAAAATGGTAGCTCAAGGAGTAACTGTGGTCAGGAACTGAATGATTCATAGTCTCGGAAGAATTCGATGGCTTTGTCTTCTCCAGGTCCTGCTTGGAACCAGAACCCTACACACATTTCTAGTCCCGAGTTCTTATAAAGGAAACCATATACAAATTGTTTTCAGCCATTAAAACATGGCCACACAAAGCATCGAGAACAGTAGCAAGACCACCGGCCAAGACCTTAACGTGAACTTTTACAACCAGTTCATAAAACGCTTAAGAGTATCCCCAAGTTGACAGAAATTACCGTTCAAGTTTCCAATCTCTGCTCCTTGGATTTCACTGAGCCACGATATCACAGGAATTTAAACTGTCTTTATGTAGCCTTCCAAGTAAAATATGTAAACAAATTAAATAGGACATGTGAATAATTTTAAACACACTTCAACACACTCTAATCTAAATTCAAATTATTTTCTATGATGTGAGGCACTGAGAATTTCAAGTACAAATGAAAAGGTGGAGCACTTCAATTAGTGAGGGAAAGACGTTAATCATGTTCAAAGGACTGGTGTCTACTGGTAAACACAAGAAGAAATGCCAGGGCTGCCACCACTATTCACCCGAAGTTTCTAGAAAATGCTTGACTTTGTTTTGCTTTCGGAAGAGGGCTGTTAAGTATTAGAAAATATGTGGGGATTTTACCAGCAACTTTACTTTTTAAAGAATGTTCTTTTCTAGGGGCATCTGGGTGGTTCAGTCAGTTAAGCATCTGACTCTTGGTTTCGGCTCAGGTCATGATCTCTCAGTTTATGGGTTCGGGCCCCACATCGGGCTCTGTCTGCGGTGACAGTGCAGAGCCTGCTTGGGATGCTCACTCTCACTCTCTCTCAAAATAAATAAGCTTAAAAAAAAAAACTTAAAAAACTTTTTTTCCAAAATCAAGCAGTCTCTGTCGAACAAAGAATGGAACTAAGGAACAAGATGCCTGGATTTTGTTTTCCTGTTTGAAGGTTCCTCCATGTTTAAATTCTCAAAGTAACCAGTGTAAAAGCTCAGAAACCTGGGAGAAGCTATCATTCTACAGAGGTCACCGTCTACCCCTGCCTGTATCCCACGTTTTTATTTTTTACTTTATTTTTTAAAGTTTATTTATTTATTTTGAGAGAGAGAGAGACAGCACGAGCAGGGAAGGGACAGAGTCAGAGAGAGAGAGGGAGGGAGGGAGAGAATCCCAAGTAGGTTCCACGATGTCAGCGCAGAGCCCAACTCAGGGCTCGATACCACGAACTGTGAGATCATAACCTGAGCTGAAATCGAGAGTCAGAAGCTTAACCGACTGAGCCACGCAGGCGCCTCTGTCTCCAAGTTGTTTTCAGTGTTAAGATTTCCAAAGATCTTCTCTCTAAAGCATGACTCACTTCTTAATAGACTTTGCTTAACATAGCTAAAGACTTCAGTGAACTTTTTTTTTTCAATAATGCGATGTTATCATTTGTGAATACTAGTCTACGGGGATATATTAAAACTCCAGTTAGGAACTAGCTTTCATTGAGAGCTTGCTCAGTGCCCGACACCAGGCCCAGTGCTTTCTGTGCTTTTCTCTCATTTACTGCTTAAGAGGTAGTGTCCACCTGACAATAACCATAGACCTAATATTACCTAGCATAGACCCAATAGCGTAGTGTAGACCTAATATTACCTAGCACTAGCACTAAGGAAGTTACCAGACACCTAACAAGTGGCCAACTCAGGTCAGCTCAAGTCCAAAGCTCAGGCTCTGCACTGCTATGCGACTTCTCAAGAACAAAGGTTTCCCTGACCAGGAATCGAACGCAGACCCAGGTAGGGAAAGTCACAAACTCCAGCCACCAGACCACGCGGCTTGGGTTGGGTTGCCTGACCCCATAAACAAAGGCGCCCGATGGTTGTATATTTGGGGGTCTGCTCCTTAGAGTTTTCCTGGCTCCATTCCTGACACACTGTTGACTTCATTTCCTCCGTGTGATACGTGGATATGTACTCCTTCTATCACTGCCGGTCCGCCAAGTCCCCAGCAGCCCCCCCCCCCATCATGACCTCCGATCTAGATGCTGTTCTCCAGTTTACAAAGTGCTTCCACATACCTTATCTCATCTAATCTAATTTTCTATTTCTTTTTTTTATAAAGCTTTTTTTTTAAATGTTTTATTTATTTCTAGGAGAGAGAGAGAGAGACAGCGTGAGCAGGGGAGGGTCAGAGAGAGAGGGAGTCACAGACCGAAACAGGCTCCAGGCTCTGAGCTGGCAGTCAGCACAGAGCCCGACGCGGGGCTCGAACCCACGAACCGCGAGATCATGACCTAAGCGAAAGCCGGATGCTTAACCAAGCCACCCAGGCGCCCCTAATTTTCTATTTCTAATCCACTGGGGGAAGAGCAACCAGGTTACCCATAATGCCAACAAGCTCAGTTAGATAAGTAAGAGTTATTCGGCTCCGAGCAAGACCCTGAGGCGGTCTCCCAGGAATAAAGTGCGTAAGCCTTAGTGTAAAGAGGGGCCACCGCAGCCCAGACTGTCCCACAGCATTCAGTCATTCTACCGATCATTCATTTAATAAACATTTACTGAGTACCTGCTACGCACACCTGTTATACTGAGTACCTGCTACGTGCACCTGTTATACTGAGTACCTGCTATGCATACCTGTTATACAGAGTGCTGGGACTATAAGAATGATCAAATCCAGGTTCCTGCCTTTGAGAAGTGCCAAAACAAGGAGACAGATCAACGTGTCCACAGATTCCTATAGTGAGAGTGGCCCATCAGTATTAAGACAGCTTGGCACAGGGGCACCTGGGGAGCTCAGACAGTTAAGCATCTGACTCTCGGTTTCAGCTCAGGTCATGATCTTACGGTTTGTGAGTTCGAGCCCCAGGTCGGGCTCTGAGCTGTCAATGCAGAGCCTGCTTGCGATTCTCTGTCTCCCTCTCTCTCTTCCCCTTTACCCGCTCACTCTCTTTCTCTCTCTCTCAAATAAATAAACTTATTTTTAAGTTAAAAAAAAGAGGGGCACCTGGGTGGCTCAGTCGGTTAAGCGTCCGACTTCGGCTCAGGTCATGATCTCACGGTTCATGGGTTTGAGCCCTGCGTCGGGCTCTGTGCTGACAGCTCAGAGTCTGGAGCCTGTTTCAGATTCTGTATCTTCCTCTCTCTCTGACCCTCCCCTGCTCGCTCTCTGTCTCTGTCTCTCAAAATAAAAAAATAAAGACATAAAAAAATTTTTTTAAAAAGATAGCTTGGCACAAAGGATTATGGGAATAGGGATGATAGTCACCCAACCCAGCAGAGAAGATGTTCTAGAAGATCTGAAGCTGTGGAGGAAGCTTGGCATGTCTTTCTTTCCAGTTCTCAGCTGGGTGAGACCCGGGAGGTTGCCAGGTTGTTGAACTCGAGATACACCGCGGAAATGGTTCTCAGGTCTGGCTGCACATTAGAATGACCTAGGGACCTTTCAAAACAAAATAATTACAAGACACGGCGACTTTGAGAAACTGTGGGGCGGGATCTAGTCCAACCGAATATATGCATACTCTGAGACACGGCTGTGCCATTCCTCTGTTCGGACCCCACAGAACCGTGCACCTGAAGACATGGCCGGGACAAGCACAGCCACACCGTCACAGCAACCCAAACCTGGAAGCCACCCAGACATCCATCAGCAGGTGAACGGAAGAACAAAACGTGGTACATCGGCATGATGAGACAGTACTTGCAATGCAAAGCACGAGCCATTAGCATCCAGCCCATGGGTTACTTGTACAAATGTTACCCTGAGTGAAAGAAACCTTATATAAGTGAGTACATACTGTATAATTCCACTCATATAATGTACCGAAACAGAAAAAAAAAAATGTATCTATTAGAAGTCGGGGCAGTGGTGCCCACTGGTGACAGGTAGTCATTGGGAAGGGGCATGATGGTGGCTTCTGGGTGCTGACAATGTTGTGTCTGTTTTTTTTAAAAAAAAAAAAATGTTTATTTTTGAGAGAGAAAGAGAGGGTGAGTGGGGGAGGGGCAGAGAGAGAGAGGGAGGGAGACATAGAATCCAAAGCAGGCTCCAGGCTCCGAGCCGTCAGCACAGAGCCCGAGGTAGGGCTCCAACCCACGGACCGTGAGATCCTGACCCGAGCCGAAGTCAGATGCCCAACCGACTGAGCCAACGCTGTGTTTCTTCATTGGTGTGCTGATTATACGGATGTGTTCAATTCTTAAAGATTGATCAAACCGTATACTTAGGATTTGCGCGATTTCCTGGATTCATGTTATATGTCAATACACAGTTTATTTAAACATTAAAAAGACAGAAATACCTAGGCCTGGGCCTCACCACAGGCCAATTAAGCTCAGCAGGGGGGTGGGAGGGACCACAGTGTCTGTATTTTGTAGAAGCACCCAGGTGGCTCTGATGTACGGCCATATGTGAAAACCAAGGGGCTGGGTGCTCCCGTATTTATCAATGGCTCCTTTGAGGGAACAGCCTGGCACATGGCAAAGGCAACGAGCCCTGGAGTAAGGCCCATGAGCAGCGCCGTTCTGACTGGCACCGACGGTGGGAGGCATTTGTCTGGATCATCCCCAAACGTCAGTTTCCTCCACTGGGTAATGGGCACACCCCCACCTCCCTCCCGGGACTGTCAGGAGGATGAAAGAAGGTAATATGCCTAAAGCACCTAGCACAGTACCTAGAACATAGTAGGTGCTTGAGAAGCGGTAGGTAATCCACCCCTTTTCTTCCTTCGCCTCTCAGTTCCTAAGCACGGTGATGAGCAGGTGGCTGTAAAGGAACAAAACTCACACTCTCCAATTTCTCCTCCTGAATGACTGTCTTTGTAAAGACTGAAGTAATATTATACTTGGACTGATGATGTCAAACGAATATCGGACATTTCTGGGCCCTGGTTTGCTGACTCTATTCAGCACCTGCTGTCCCCAAGGCTGCACGGGGAGGCCAACGACAGCAGGTAAATACAAACCACATACCCTCCTTTGGAAAGCTCTACTCCTGTCCTCACCCTGAAGCACAGAGCCAGCCCTGTGTAAGCAGAGACAAGGCCAAGATGTGAGTTGGCAAAAAAGGATTAAAAAATTAGTAGCTCGGAAGACATACCATCCATGAAATGTGCCAAGTGAAACACTTCTGTATAAAATATCCTATTTTAGGGGCGCCTGGGTGGCTCAGTCGGTTAAAGTGTCCAACTCTTGGTTTCAGTTCAGGTCGTGATCTCCTGGTCCATGGGTTCAAGCCCCGCATCGGGCTCCACGCGAATAGCATGGAGCCTGCCTGGGATTCTCTCTCTGCCTCTCTCTCTGCCCCTTTTCTGCTCTGTTTCTCAAAATAAACTTAAAAACAATTTTTTTTAAACTTTAAAATGGGGGTGACTGGGTGGCTCAGTTGGTTAAGCGTCCGACTTCAGCTCAGGTCATGATCTCAGAGCTTGTGAGTTTGAGTCCCGCATCGGGCTCTGGGCTGACAGCTCAGAGCCTGGAGCCTGCTTCGGATTCTTTGTCTCCCTCTCTCTCTGACACTCCTCCCCCCCCCACTCATGCTTTCTCAAAAATTAAAAAAAAAAATCATTAAATGTTTTTAAAAAAAACTTTAAAATGTCCTATTTTAGTAAAAAGAAACAAAACAAAAATCCTGGGCTGAGAGCAGAAGATCTATGTTGGAGTTTTAATGCTCTGCCACTGGTAACGCTGTCTGTGTGACTTCGGTGAACTAACTCTTCCGTTTCTCTGGCAAATGAAAGTACTGCCACCTCTCCTACACGTTTTTACAAGGGCACAGTGAGCTTCAGTTAAGGTTAAGTACAAGACATTCTAAAAAATTAAGCAGCAAAGAAACACAAGCTGAGAATCCAAGCTGCAAATTCACTTTGTTCCAAACTCCAATCACCAATCACCACCACCCCCGGAGGTTGAGAACTCTCTGATACGAACCGCTCCGAGCACACCCAGAGCCTACACCAGCCTGGAGCTGGCTTATGTAAGCGTGAGCTGCAGTCCTGGCCGGCATGTAGCAGAGTACTTCGCTTAAGAGAAATCCTTGGAAATGCCTCAGCTGAAGTCCAAGGGCAGGCCCGGGGCCTTACATTTTGGAGAGAGGTGCTCTCAGTCACAGAATACCAGAACTGTGGCTGGAGCAAATGATGTCATCCCAGCTCCTCTTACCATGGTCAATGTCAAAATTAAGATAGGAAGTTCAAGGACACATTGTGGGCTTTCCAGGCAAATAGAAGTTAGAGAAGCAGTTTGGACCTTAGGATCTTGTGGTTTGAACTGTTAATGCTTTACAGAACATCAACTGAAATCTATCTGATTCTGTGATGGTTTTTAGGTTATATAAAGCTTTTTATTCACCAAAATATAAGTAGCCGCAGAGACAAATATATTCCCGTCTTCTATTTTTATGCCTGCTACACATTAAGAAAAACAAGTCATGTGAGTCACCCCTATAGCCCCAAACAATAACAAACCAAAAATGAAAATAAGGGTTTTTTTTGAAGAGGCAGAGATAAACTTAAGGGCTCTCCACACCAGAGCTAAGAAACGAAATAGCTCAAATACCTGTTGGGTTCCTAAATGACTGGAAAATGAAAACTCGAAATTAACTACGGGCACGTTGGTATACCTTGCCGAGTGCAGCCACAAACCCTTCCTGCGACAGACCTGAATACTCGACGCCGAAGATATCCCCAAACGTGCGGATACCGGGGACGGGGGAGGGGGGGGCATCAAATTAGTATCAAAAATAGTACTGTAGACTCCTGCCCTGGTTCCGGGGGAAAGAAGGAATCCTGTCCGCTGCACACCCGGCGGCCAGAGCCGGACAACTCGCCCCTAAGTTTGGCGCGTCCCCGCTCCGCGCCCTCGGCCCCTGCCCCCCACTCGCGGCCCCCGGGATCCCAGGGCACCGCCAGGCCCTGGCCCAGCACCGACCCCGCGGCTGGGGCTGCGAGCCACGGCAGGGGGAGGAAGGGCGGCTCCTCTGCAGCCCCGGTCCTTCGGCACCACCCGGGCCCCCGCGCTCTCCCCTTCCCCTGACCCACTCGCCCCCAGGCAGGTCACCTGGCTCGGCCGCTGCCCGCTGCTCCTCCCGCTGCTCGCTCGCTCCGGCCGCGCCGCCGCCTCCTGGAAGCCGCTCGCCCTCGCGAGTCACGGGGCCGGCGGGCGGGCGGGCGAGCCCGTGCCAAGGCTGCGGGAGCCGCGCACCCCGGCCGGAGCTGGGACCCTGCCCTGAGCGCGGCCGCCACCCGGGCGAAACTGGAGAGCTGGGCTCGGCTCGCCCGGCCTGGGAGGGGCGGCTGCAACTTTGCTCCTGAACGCGGGCGAGGAGGGGGCGCCCGTCTCCGAACTCCGTGCCGCGCCCGCCACCCCTCCAGCCTCGGGCTTTTCTTGATGCCTTTCTCTCTCTCTTTTTTTTTTTTTTTTTTGTAATCTAAAGGGAAGCCAGATGCTCGCCCTCAAGTTCTCGCTTCCAGGGCCGAGCGGCTGGGCGGGCGGAGGAGCGCGGCGCCGCGCGGGGTGCGGGAGACGCTCCCGCCGGGTGCGCTAGCGGCGAGCCGGGCCGGGGCGCGCGGGGCGGCGGCGGCGGCGGGCGGGAGCGGCTGCCCGGGGACCCCGCTCGGCTGCGCGCGCTGGCCCCTCCGGCCCGTAGCCGGAGCCGGGCAGGGGGAGCGGCCTGGGGGGACCGGGCCAGCGGTGGGGAAGCGGTGACCCGGACCTGGATCGCCGAAGTAGGAACTGGAAGTGACAGCGGCAGGGCAGAGCCGCCGCCGCCGCCGCCGCCGCTGCCCGGGGAGCCGAGGCAGCGGCAGAAGCCGCGGTGGAGCGGCGGCAGCATGCGCAGTGTGGCCGCCGCCTGCTCCAGCCGAGCCCGGGGCCGCTGGCGCCCGGCCTGCCGCGGGCCACCGCCAGAGCCTCGGGCGGGAATCCCGGCCTCACGGACTGGCCCTTCCTGGTGGCCTTGCGACCCCCGGACGCGAACCCCCACCTCCCCCTCCGCCCCCCAGCTCCGCGCGGAGCCGCTGAGACAAGGCGAGGGAGGAAGCGCTCGCCAGCGGCCCTCCGCAGCCGTCCCTTCCCCAACTCTCCTGGATGCCCTTCCTGGACTCTCGGATAAGAGGACCCAAGTCACCGGCCCCTTGGAGAGAGCACAAAACCGTCCGTGAGAGGTGGGGAATATTTACCGCCTTAGTTGAAGTCCAGTTCTTACAAAAGGCAATGCAGTCGGTAAAAGACTAGGATGGCCAGAGCCCTGGCAGTTACTGTAACTCATGGAAATTCCATTAGGAGTGTTAGATTTGCTCAACAGGGGGGAAAAAAAAAACCTTACCAAAATCCTCCTTGGCCTTCCCACTAGCACAAATTGAGCAGCTAAATATACAAAGCTTTGCCCAGCAAAAACTCCTGGAAGTGGGCCAGTTAAAAAGAGTGTCCAACAGTTAGACATTACCAATCCCTACTCTAGTCTCCTCTTTCACAGATGAGTCAACCGAGGCCTAGGGGAGGGGACTCTGACTTCACCGAGATGGCAGACTCAGGCTTGGGGGGGGTGTCTGATACCCATTACAGCTATTGGTTAGCTGCCTGACCTCACACCTCACTCCTCCAAGATGGTTTTGCTCTCCAAGAGCAGCAAGTCTCTTAGGGGAGAGTTAGCCTTGAGTCTTGGTCATCAGTGGATCTGCCTTCCTTCCCCACCTGCCTCCTTGCAGAGCAGCCCCTGGGAAATGGCAAATCGTCCATCCCACAGGCCCCACTTTGGGACGGCACCCATGCTGTTCCAGGGACAAGACAGATGGAGTGACTCAGGGAGACAGGAGGCAGTGAGGGGGTGGGGGCAAAGAAAAGCCATACTGATACCAGCTGGTACTGGAAAGAGAAGGAGAGAGTGAAGAAGGGAGGGAGGGAGAAAGAGAGAGAGAAAGAGAAGCACTAATTGAGCTACATATACATTCAGTGGAATCCCTCATGAGCAAAACATCTTTTTATAAAAGTAGGCTGCCTGGCTCAGTGGGTGGAGCATGCAACTCTTGATCTCAGGGTGATGAGTTCAAGCCCCACACTGGGTGTGGAGCCTACTTAAAAAAAATAAAAATAAACAAAAGTAGGATTGGCCCAGAGGGCTATCTCTGGTGACGGGTTGGTAGTAAGGCCGACAGGGGACAAAGCAAGAGTGCCAGGTCGGGGTGAGGCTGGGAGGAAATCACAGAGGCTCTAGAGCCAGAACAGTGCAAGGAGGTATCAATCACCCAGGCCACTCTCAAAGAGTCAGAAGAACTGTGTCTGTCCCTAGTCCTCCCAAGTTCAAAGGCAGAATGAAAATAAAACTACCATTGCTAGAATAGTGTTGTCAGAGGACTTCCTGGTCACCTTAGTGACACTCTACTCAGACTTGAGGGGTTTTCCATATGCTCTAGAACATTTTCTCTGGAGTCCTGAGGGTCCTCCCTGCCTTCTCCATTTCTAGAAAGGAGATATCATTGTTTCACAGGAAAGGAAATACAAATGGACCATAGAAGGGCCAGAAGATGCCCAAACTCATCAGGAATCATGAAATTCAAATTACAGCACTACATTGAATACCATTTTCACCCAACATTTTAGCAAACATTAAAGATAAATAATACCCAATGCTGCCAGGGATATGAAGAAGAAGGCACTTCTTACTCTGCTGGTGGGGGTATAACTTCATAGGGCATTTTTGTAGGGGATTTGAGAATACCTATCAAATTTGACACAGTTAATTCCATTTCTATGAAGAAAGATGTTTCAGGTATAATGACAGATGTACACAAATCGATCTCTATGTGCATACACTACATTATGACCCACTGGGATTTGTCTCAGTAATGCAAGATTGAGCAAACATATGAAAATTAATCAAAGTAATACAACGTATCAATATAATAAAGGGCGGAAACCAATGGTCACTTTAACAGAGACAGAAAAAGCATTTGACATAATCTGGCACCCTTTCAAAAAAAAACAAGCAAACAAAAAACAAACAAAAAAAAAGAACCAAAAAAAAAAAAAAAAAAACCTAGGACTAGAAGGGAACTTCTTCAACCTGATAAAGGGCATCGATGAAAAGCCCACAGCT
The DNA here is from genome assembly GCF_003009895.1 of Hyaena hyaena. NCBI lineage: Eukaryota > Metazoa > Chordata > Mammalia > Carnivora > Hyaenidae > Hyaena > Hyaena hyaena. The sequence continues at coordinate 230,793 of NW_024081304.1, read as the reverse complement.
AATATCCTACTTAATGATGAAAGACTGAAAGCCTCCCCCTAAGATTAAGAACACTACGATGTCCTACTTTAATCACTTCAACATTGTACTGAAGGTTCTAACCAGCCAAGAAAATGAAGTAAAAGGCATCAAGATTGGAAAGAAAGAAGTAAAACTATCTGTATGCACAGATGACATAATCTTGCACAGAGAAACCACAAGGAACCCAGAGAACTATTCAAACTAATGAATAAGTTAAGCAAAGCTGAAGGATACAAGATCAATACACAAAAATCAATTGTATTTCTATACGCTGGCAGCAAGCAATTCCAATATGAAGTTACAAAAACAATACCATTTACAATAGCATCAAAAGGAATAAAATACTTTGGAATAGACTGAACCACGGAGGTACAACATGTGCTCACTAGAAACTACGAAACAATGTTGAATGAAATTTTAAAAGGTCCAAATCAGTGGAAAGACAGCCTGTGTTCATGGGTCAGAAGACTTAATACTGTTAAGGGGCACCTGGGTGGCTCAGTCGGTTAAGCATCCGACTTCAGCTCAGGTCACGATCTCATGGTTCGAGGGTTCGAGCCCCATGTCAGACTCTGCTGACAGCTAGCTCAGAGGCTGGAGCCTCTTTTGGATTCTGTGTCTCCCTCTCTCTCTGACACTCTCCTGCTCATACTGTCTCTCTCTCTCAGAAATAAATAAAGCATTAAAATTTTTTTAAAAAAAAAGACTTAATACTGTTAAGATGGCAAAATTCCCAAACAGATTGCACACAATCTGTATCAAAAGGCCAGGTGGGTTATTTATTTTTTTTTCCAGAAATGGACAGGCTGATCCTATAATCCATGTGAGCACGCGAGGGATCCAGAATAGCCAAACTATTCTGAAAATGAAGAACAACTTTGGAAGTCTCATGCTTTCTGAGTTGAAACCTTACTACACAGCTACATTAATCGAGTGGGGGAAAGAATCATCTTTTCAACAAGTAGTGTTTAAGAGAATAAATGTGGACCCCTACCTCACACTATATACACAAATTAACTCAAAATGAATCAAAGACTTAAATGTCTTTTAAATGCTTAAACTATAACACTCTTAGAAGGAAACATAAGTGTAAATCTTTATAACCTTGCATTAGGCAATGATTTTTCAGATATGATGCCCAAAACAGAAGCAACAACAACAACTAGATCAATTTGACTTCATCAAGTTTTTTAGAGGATCTTTTTTTAATGTTTATTTATTTATTTTGAGGGGGGAGGAGGGAGGGGTAGAGAGAAAGTGAAAGAGAATCGGAAGCAGTCTCGGTGCAGGCTCGAACTCACAAACCATGACATCATGACCTGAGCAAAAACCAAGAGTCGGACACTTAACTGACTGAGCCATCCAGACGCCCCTGACTTCATCCAATTTAAAACACTTTTGTGTTTCAGAGCACCTAGGTGGCTCAGTCGGTTAAGCATCCGACTTCCCCTCAGGTCATGATCTCACAGTATGTCGGTTCGAGCCCTGCGTTGTGCTCTCTGCTGACAGCTAGCTCAGAGCCTGGAGCCTGCTTCAGATTCTGTGTCTCCCTCTCTCTCTCTGACCCTCCCCTGCTCATGCTGTCTGTCTGTCTGTCTCTCTCTCTCTCAGAAATAAATAAAACATTAAATAATTTTTTAAAAAAATAAAAAATAAAACACTTTTGTGTTTCAAAAGATACCATCAGGGTGCCTGGCTGGCTCAGTTGGAGGACCCTGCAAGTCTCGATCTCAGGGTCATGAGGTTAAGCCCCATGTTAGGTATGGAGATTACTTAAATAAATAAAACTTTAAAAAAAAACCCAGATACTATCAAAGTTAGAGGAGTGCGTTAGCGAGTGCTTTGTTCCTTAGATGTCTCAGCAAACCTCCCTGACCAGTTACTAGCTGTGCGATCTTCCAGAGACCCTCAGACCCTACAGCCACATGAGAACACAAAGATTGAGGTCCCGTGGAGATGCCCACTGGACACGGAGAGATTCAGAAAGCAGCAACTTTTCAATGGGGCCACCATGCCCAATAGCCAGCCCTCAAATTGTCATTCTGCCCCACTCTGGCTTCATTTTTCTGCATGTCCTGGGGGACCATTTCAAGCTGGCATTTTCTTTAGATAAATAAGAGTGTGTTCTGGGCAATAGTCAAGCCCCGCTCTTCTTGCTTCCTGTACATTAACAGCTTTATGGCATTAATAAAAATCTATTAAGCATGTCCTATACAAGGCACTGTGGCTGGGTACTGTAGGCCTGAGAGATACTCCATCTAAAGTGACAAGAGATGGAAACAACTTAAATGTCCGTCAATGGATGAATGGATAAGAAGGATGTGGTATGTATACACAATGAAATATTATTCAGCCACCAGAAAGGAGGGTATCCTGCCATTTGTGACAACACGGATGGACCCTGGGCACATTATGCTAAGTTCAAGAAGTCACAGAAAGGACAAGTAGTGTGTGATCTCACTTATAGGTGGAATCTAAAAGAAGTCAAAGTCGAAAAACTAAAGGTAAAATGGTAGTTCCCACAGGATGGGGGGCATAAAAAGTGACACGGTCCAAGACACAAACTTGGGGCGCCTGAGTGGTTCAGTTGGCTAGGCGTCCGACTCTTGATTTCAGCTCAGGTCATGATCTCACGGGACATGGGTTCAGGCCCCAGGTCAGGCTCTGCACTTGCTGTGGAGCCTGCTTGGGATTCTCTCCCTCTCCCTCTCTCTCTCTGCCCCTCCCCTGCTCATCCTCTGTCTCTCAAAATAAATAAACATTTAAAAAAAAATAAAATAAATACAAATAGGCACAAACTTGCCATGAGCACTATATAAGCCATGATAATCTAATGCCCAGCATAATATAAAACATAGACAACAATATTGTACTCTTATTATGAGATGCGATAAATATCACCTCAAAGGCATCATGTTACAATACATACAGCAAAGTAACATGTTGTACACCTTAAATGTACATGTCATATGTCAAATATATTCAATTTAAAAAATTAATCTAAAAAACTTGTGAATGTTTGTGCCTAGGTCTGTCTCCTAGGTACCTGGGAGCTAGAGACGGTCCGTATTCCTGACTGATGTGTGTCCCTGCTCAGCTTTCAGTCTCATTCCTTCTGGACTGATTTGATTAGCCTTCCCTCAGGGTTCCAGGAGTGCCTCAACAGGGCTCTTATATACCTCTTGCAGGCATAATTTTGTATATGATACTACTTAGCAATATCAGGAACAGAAAGTAGCTATTATACATGCCTTATGTGCAGTGATCTATTAAATGCCTTAGGTGCATTATCTCATTTGATCCTTAAATCAGTCCTATGTAGGGGTACCTGGGGGGGCTCAGTTGGTTAAGCGTCTGACTTCAGCTCAGGTCATGATCTCACAGTTCGTGGGTTCCAGCCCCATTGGGCTCCGTGCTGACAGCTCAGAGCCCAGAGGCTGCTTTGGATTCTGTGTCTCCTGTCTCTCTTTGCCCCTCCCTGGCTTATGCTCTGTCTCTGTCTCTCTCTCCAAAATAAATGTTAGAAAAAAAAAACAACAACAGTCCACGTAGTAGATATTGTTAGTGTCATGATTATACAGATGAGAAAACTGAAATATAAAGAGTCCAAGTAACTTTTCCCAGAGTCCATGGTCAGTAATTGACCAAGCCAAGACTCTAACTCAAGCCTATCAAACTCAAGTCATGTGCTTAGCCACGGTGCCAGATATTACTTTTTACAATATTCATACGATGTTTAGGCCAGCCTCAATAATCAAAAGGAGGTAAAATATATTCCCAGTGCCTTTCATTTAAGAAATGAAAATTAGATATACTTTTCAGAAATATTTGTATCCAGGGGCAGGTGGGTGGCTCAGTCAGTGAAGCGTCAGATCCTCGACTTTGGCTCAGGTCATGATCTCACAGCGGGTGGGATGGAGACCCACGCTGGGCCCTGCGCTGACAGAGTAGAGCCTGCTTCGAATCCTTTCTCTCTGTGTCTGCCCTCCTCACCCTCTGTCTCTCAAAATAAAATAAATAAGCATTTTTTTAATAAAAAGAAAGATTTGTATCCAGAGTGGGTGAAAATAATTTTAAGCGTTGGTACTTACAGGAGTAAGCTTTAGTTATCTGAAAAATCCACTTTTGTGAAACGACTCATTCTCCAACAGTGCCAGCTAGGCCCAGGAGGTGTTTCTGTATCATCTAGTATTCTTAGAACTGCAAAGAAGCTGAGGGTACCTTCTGGCAGCTTCATAGTGCGGAAATCACTGGCAACCTCATCATGTTTTTATTTGTCAAATAAAAAAGAAAATACCATGATATGTTCCATAGAAGATATTATTCTATATGCTATAGAGAGTATCTCAGGCTGCTCTTACCTCAAAATCCCCCCCCACACACACACACGTGCCCATGCACACACACACAGCTAAAATCGGGCAACAGGGACACCTGGAATAAGATATTCTGAGACAAGCGGAGCCTGGTGCTGTGGCTAGCTTTAGGAAAACTCCTGAAGCAAGCCAAGTTTATCTGGGGCGAAGCGACTTGCATGACTATTGCTAATAATAACTAACACTTGGAGAACACTTACTATGTACCAGGCACTCTTTTACGGACGTGAATTCGTTGACATCTTACACTGGTTCTGTGAGATACGTGCTGCTCTCATTCCCATTTTACAGGTGGGGAGACTAAGGCAGAGCCAAGTAACATGCCCAAAGCCACAAAGCTACTAGTAAGAGAGAACTGAGATTTGAACTCAAGAAATTCAGCGTCAGAGGACACAATAGACTCACTGCTAATACTTCTCTGCAAATAATACTGCTAATGCATGTCTATATTTCTGTTTTTTAATTTTTTTAATGTTTTTTATTTATTTCTAGGAGAGAGAGAGAGAGACAGCGTGAGCAGGGGAGAGTCAGAGAGAGGCAGTCACAGACTGAAACAGGCTCCAGGCTCTGAGCTGGCAGTCAGCACAGAGCCCGACGCGGGGCTCGAACCCACGAACCGCGAGATCATGACCTAAGCGAAAGTCGGACGCTTAACCGACTAAGCCACCCAGGCGCCCCAATGCATGTCTATATTTCTTAAGTCCCTGGTTCTCTGCTGAACGCTGTACACACATTATCTCACAGATCTTTTTCAGGTTAGACCTCTTAGTTCTAAATTGTTACATAGTATCTCATTTGATCTTTAAAACAAGTAGCAATTGTTGTGTCCATTTTACAGATTGAAATACTGAGGCACATACCCAAAGGGGGGAAATAAGCATGAATTCCGGAAGATACACACCCATATGTTTATTGCAGCATTATTTAAAATAGCTAAGATATGGAAACCGCCCAAGTGTCCAGCGATAGAAGAATGGACACATGTCATATATATGCACTCAACCATAAAAAAAGAATGGGGGTGGGGCGTCTGGGTGGCTCAGTCGGTTAAGCATTGGACTTCGGCTCAGGTCATGATCTCGCGGTTTGTGAGTTCCAGCCCTGCATCAGGCTCTGTGCTGACAGATTCTGTGTCTCCCCCTCCCTCAGCCTCTCCCCTGCTTATGCTCTGTGTCTCTCTGTCTCTCAATAATAAATACATTAAAAAAAATTTTTTTAAAAGAATGGGGACACCTGGTTGGCTCAGTGGCTCGGTCAGTTAAATGCTTAACTCTTGATTTTGGCTCAGGTCATGATCTCACAGTTTGTGAGTTCAAGCCCCGCATCAGCTGCTTAGGATTCTCTCTCCCTCTCTCTCTGCCCCTCCCCTGCTCGTGCTCTCTCACTCTCTCTCTCAAAATAAAAATAAATAAATAAACATTTTATATAAAAAAAGAATGAAATCTTGCCATTTGTGACAACATGGATGGACCTAGAGGGTATTATGCTAAGTGAAATAAGTCAAGACAAAGAACGACCATTACCATATTATTTCGCTTATATGTGGAATCTAAAAAACCAAACAAAACAAGACAGACAAAGCAAAAACAGACAAATACAGAGAACAAACCGGAGGTTCCCAGAAGGAAGGGAACTGGGCAGGGAGGGGTAAAATTGGTGAAGGGGGTTAAGAGGCACAAACTGTCAATTATAAAATAACTAAGTCACAGGGAAGAAAAGTACAGCATGGGGAATACAGTCAATGATAATGTAGTAACGTTGTATGGTGACAAAGGGTAGCTACACTTACAGTGATGAGCACTGTGTAATACACAGAATTGTCACGTCACTACGTTGTATACCTGAGACTAATATAATATCATATGTCAACTGAACTTCAATTTTAAAAACATACAATGCTTTTTAAATGAATGTGTAGGACTTCAGCACCATTGGAATGTACTGTAATTTATTTGACTATTCCCCTATTGCTAGATACTGATGTTGTTGCCCTGGTTTTTGCTTCTGCAAATAAAGGTGTGATACACACACACACACACACACACACACACATTGAGGGACAGAGAAGGTAAGTAATTTGCCACTCAGGCCAAGTATCACACCCTTTCTGGCAACACTCCCACAGGTACTGTAAGGATCCATATAATATAACATAATGCCACGTCATTTAATATACAATTTATACCACATGGCCACGTTCTCTCAACTTTTCAAGGCTTCTGTTCTAAAGGGTTAATGGGAGGGATGCCTGGGTGGCTTAGTCTGACTTTTGATTTTGGCCCAGGTCATGATCTTGTAGTTCATGGGATCAAGCCCCGAGCTGGGCTCTGCGCTGAGCAGGAAGCCTGCTTGGGATTCTCTCTCTCCCTTTCTCTCTGTCCCTCCCCCACTCATGTTCTGTCTCTCTCTCTCTCTCTCTCAAAATAAATAAACATTTTTCAAAATGCCCTTAACATGTTAATGGGGAAAAGTGAAAATAGACTTTCCTTCCTCCCCAGCTCAGGGGGATTACTGTGACCCCCGTGGCAGCCAGTGGCCCGCTTTGGGTTCCCCCGAGTAGGGAAGCACAGCACACAACCTCTGTCATGGGAAGCTTGCTTTCAGGGCATGGATGCTGTATTAAAAGATATCATATTCCGGGGCGCCTGGGTGGCTCAGTCGCTTGAGCATCCTACTCTTGATTTCGGCTCCGGTCATGATCTCACAGTGAGTTCGAGCCCCTTGGGATTCTCTGTCCCACTCTCTGCCTCTCCCCATCCCCCCCAACCTCCATTATCTCTCTCTCAGAATAAATAAATAAACTTGAAAAAAAAAAACGCTTATTTAAAAGGCAAACTGACGAGCTACCACCGGAGACCACCAGTCTTAATCAGTTTCCATGGAGTCAAAATCAGGGCACGTGGATGGCTCAGTCGGTTAAGCTTATGACTTCGGCTCAGGTCATGATCTTACGGTTCGTGGGTTCCAGCCCTGCATCAGGCTCTGTGCTGACAGCTTGGAGCCTGGAGCCTGCTTTGGATTCTGTGTCTCCCTCTCTCTCTGCCCCTGCCCCACTCACACTCTGTCTCTCTCTCTCTCTCTCAAAAATAAATATTTTTTTAAAAAGGAGTCAAAATCAACCAAATCTTTTTAGTGCAACAGCATCTTCCGTGGCAGGGCCTGGGCGGGCTTACCTCCACCTGAAGGGCTGCACATCCTTTCAGGAAGTCACTGATGTTGTTGAGACAGTCAGCTTCGGTTTGCGGCTCCAAACAGAACTAGAGAAACATAGTCAAGTGTCACTTGGACGCTGTCATCCTATGGCAAGCACACAACATTCCTCACTTGCTGATAACCAGACAGGTAAGCTTTTTAAGGCAGGTGCAACATCACTGTCAGTCCAGGAAGAGAAATAACCACCGGAGGAAGTGATGTAAAAGTCTAAACGGTCGGTCTGTTTCAAATGCCACCAAACCTCTAGTCCCAAACCATCTACGGCTACATGCAAACTTTTTCTTCGCCTTCTGCCAAGCTGTGGCGATAGCAAATCAGATCCAGACTGTTTTTGGAGCTGAGTTCTTGCTTTTAACCTATTCCCTTGCTCCCTCGTCCCCGTGATGATTTGCTAAAATTATATTTTCCCCTTAGCTGTTCGCAACATTTGGTCATAGTTCTGTATGTTTTACCACCATGTTAACGCTGGTTTTCAAGTTTCAGAAAACTTCTAAGTCAATCAGTTTGCCACTCAAAATACAAACTGGTTCAAGAAGGCAAAGAAACTTATGTTGTGCTCACGGTCACGTTCCCTGCTAACCTCAAGAGAGTAACAGTAGGACTTGACCTCTAAACTCACTTCAAGTGCCAACTTGAGAAATTAGCCATCCTCATGATGATAGGCTCCCAACACTAAAACTTTTGGATTTTTAGAAGAGAATGCAGTTGGTTTCGCTTTGAACATGTGTTGCATTCAAAACATATATTTGGTTTCTATTGTTTTACCAAAGCTTTCCTGACAGTTTGGATTATTTCTCCTGGTTGCTAAATAGCCTCTGTTTCAACAGATATTGTATTTCTTTGAGAAGAAAATCGACATGGATTTTAGCCCCGCTGTCAATAAGCACCATCAATATCTGTTACAAATCATCCCATTATTACACAGACTCATATGCGCCCCACGTTCAAAGGATACCTTTGGCACAGAGGGAGGTATAACACAAATCTCTGCGACAGAACAAATGATGGGGATATTTTCTCCTTGTCCCCCCACACCAATTGTGTATCAGTTTTATTATACTTGGGGGCCATTCGTTAAAGGATTCGATTTCATTTTCACAGTTTTTCAAACTACAAAAACAAGACAGAACGCCAAACTCTTAGAGATAAAAGTAGGAGAGTCTCATGACCCTGGCAATAGAAACATTGCCAGAGCTACATTATTACCGCTCTCTGGAGGTAAGCAATCTCAAAGAGGCTCCCCATTTCTCTTACCTTTTCTAGAGAGCCAGGCCTAAGTCTGTTGATGAGTTTGCACAGCACTACCCCATTTTTCAGCGAAGACTTCAAGAACTCCTCCGGATCACAGATGGTCTTTTTGGGGGAATCTAAAACCCCCAAGGATATAAGCCATGTCACGATTCGCTCTTCTGGATTCATTGCTGAGGACTATCTGCTCGGAACAGCTCTCTGGGGTGGCTGCAGGGACTGAAGCCACATCCGTGATTGCATCTGCTACTGTCTTCCGTTTTTATGAGTTCTTTGCTGGTGCTTACAGAGCAAAGCGTTTAAACAACTTTTCTTAGAGAACCGTGGAGCCCACTCAACTTATGGGATCTTAAAGCCACAGCGATCGCACTTGAAAGATGTAGAAATAGAATGAATAAAAATCCCGGATAATGCTGGGTTTCTTTTGCAAACCCTGTAGAACAAATTCATGAGGATTAAAAAGAAGAAGAAACACATGCAAACACCGCCCCTCCCCCCCAAAAAAAAAAACTCAACAGTGCAAGAAGCTGTAAGGGAAGGAAGTGAGGAGGATGCTAGGGAGGGAGCAGAGAGAAGGAAGCAAGTGCTCTCAGAAAGCAGAGGGGACCTTGGAAATGAGACACCCATGGGCCAGTCTGGGAAAACACGGTCAATAAATAGTCTAGCCCCAGTGAAAATCTGGCTTCTGGCAGCAGGAAGAAGCCAACTGGCTCTTAGGTCAGACAGATCTGAGCCTCCTGGGGAAGGTAGGCTGAGAAAATTCTTCCAAGAAATGACCGGATGTCCTCCTGCTGTCTCACAGAGATGGTATGTCATGATCGGTCCTCGTAAGACACGTTGCATTGCATGGCGATAACGATAACATGCCAAATGAATGAAGATCGTGCCTGCTGTCAGCCATCGCTGTGGATAAGCAGCAGCTAGGAGAATGGCATTTTACTTTGCAGCCAAAAAGCTATGTTTAGGGAAATAGGCTAAGGATAACATCTGACATCCTGTTTACTTGCATTCTTTAGCAATTCTTTTTCTGGACCTGGCTCCACTACCCAATCCAGCTGCAGTAGCCTTAGCAAAGGCTCAGACGCAGTCCCCTAAGCGGGTCCGAAGCACTTGAAACGAGAACGTTCGGGAACAAAAGGGCATTTGTCCTCTGTCTATACTACAGTCTGGAAAGTGGATGCTTCCCCAACAAGAAACGCTTTGCGTTAAAAATGCTGCTCTGGAAAGAAAAAAAAAACTCAAAACAAAAAATGCTAGTCTATACCAGGAGACCTTGTTACTCTCAAACATTTTCACAACCAGTTGAAACAGGCATAGTATCGAGAAACTTACAATAAGACCACTGTGAATAGCATAGCCTTCAACCAGCAAAGGCACGGTCCTGCGCATCGGTCACCATGCCTCCTCGCACAGGATCTTCCTAAGCTCCCGAATCCTTCTCAGCACAGCTTTAGATGTCTACCAGCTTAGATGAGCTCCAAAGCTTCCCCTCCTTGCTCTGTCCTAACCCTTAGCCACACTTTACTAATATTACTTGTTGGTAGGTCTACCCACCAGAACGCCACCTCCCTAGAGTAGAGTATCTGTCTGTCTCGTTCAACACTGTTCTCAATTGTGCCAGGTACACAGTAGATGTTCAAAAATGAATGAATGAATGAATGCATATGTCTTAAAACATTTTTCCCTGCTAATGATTTTTACTTTCGAGATATAATTGACACATAATAAATTGCACACATTTAAGATGTACAGGGGCGCCTGGGTGGCTCAGTTGGTTGAGCGTCCGACTTTGGCTCAGGTCGTGATCTCATGGTTCGTGGGTTCGAGCCCCGCGTGAGTTCCAGCCTTGGGTCAGGCTCTGTGCTGACAGCTCAGGGCCTACAGCCTGCTTTGGATTCTGCGTCTGCCTCTCTCTCTCTGCCCCTCTCCTCCTCACACTCTGTGTCTCTCTCCCTCAGAAATGAATAAACATTAAAAAAAAGATGTACAATTCAATGAATTTTGACATTATGTATATACCTGTGATATAATCAAACACATACACACACACACACACACACACACACACACACACAATCCAGATAAAACTTTCCATCACCCCCAAAAGTGTGCATGTGCCCTTTCAATCCCTTCTTCCCTCCCTTCCCTTCCCATCTGCGTTCACTCCCTGTAGATTACTTTGCATTCTCTAGAATCATATATAAATGGAAGCATACGGTATGGTACTTCCTCTTTTTTTTTTTAATTTACTTATTTATTTATTTTGAGAGAGAGAGAGAGAGCATGCGAGTGAGGGAAGAGCAGAGAGAGAGGGAGAGAGAGAATCCCAAGCAGGCTCCATGCTCAGCACAGAGCCTGATGTGCGACCTGATGTCAAAACCACTACATCATGACCTGGGCTGGAATCAAAAGTTGGACACTCAACCAACTAAGCCACCTAGGCACCCCTGTGGTACTTCCTTTTATCTGGTTTCTTTCACTCAGCATTATCATTTTCAGATTCATTCGTGTTGTTTTGTCTATCAATAGTTCCATAACAAGGATTTAACCTCCAAATATTTGATTTGATATAATTCTACTTAGAAGCAAAATACGTATAATCAATCAAAAGGTTTAATTGACTGGGCGCCTGGGTGGCTTAGTTAGTTAAGGGTCTGACTCTTGGTTTCAGCTCATGTCATGATCTCACAGTTCGTGAGTTTGAGCCCCACATCGGGCTCTGCACTGACAGCATGGAGTCTGCTTAGGATTCTGTCTCTGTCTCTCCCTGCCCCTTCCCTACTTGCCCTCTATCTCTTGGTCTCAAAAAAATAAATAATAAACATTTTTAAAAAGTTTTAATTGACTTTTGACCCATGGGCAAAGCTATGTCATAGAAAGAAATATAAAATCCATTCACCGATAAATGAAATTCTCACTTCAGATGTAGTTAAGTCCATTTTTCTATGTCATTTGGACAATTTTCCCAATTGCTCCTCACAATTGCACTCTGCAGATGAACACATCTGATGGTATTATTAAGGTGTCACTAACATTTTCTGATCAAGAACAAAGCCTAGGTAATTTCAGGACCCCAGCATAGCCCAAAACAGGCTTGAGCCCACTGAGGTCCCCTGGATGAAAATCTGCCTCGTTTTAGACAATGGGTATAGCAAATGACTCTGAGTAATAAAGCCAAATGGGAAACGCAAGGCCGCATCCTTAAGGCAGCTCTGTGAGTCTGAAAATTGGAAGCTGGGGTTTGCATGGTCAAATGGCAGGAGAGCAAAGGATTCTGGGACAGCAGCAAGCAAATGGCTGCCTGACTAACGAAAGAACCCAGGCCGGGTAGGGAAGCAAGTGAGGACAGAAAGGAGGTGAAGAGCTGGGAGAACAGAGCAGGCTGTCACAAGACTAGATGTCACAGTGATAGGCCAAAGACCAACAGGCTTCACACGACAGCATGTGAGTCAAAAGAGAAAAGGGTTCTTACTCTACTGCTGAGCCTAAGTCCTGTGCACCCCGGGCCACCAGCCGGCCTCCTGGCTCACTGGCTTTCCCATCTGCCTCCTCTTATCCTAACGGGCTTTCTGGCAGAGCACAAACTCCTCTCTGACAGCGTTAACTCCCCTTCTCAAAACCCCTTGAGGCGCCTGGGTGGCTCACTCGGTTAGGCGTCCCACTTTGGCTCAGGTCATGATCTCATGGTTCGTGGGTTCGGGCCCCGTGTTGGGCTCTGTGCTGACAGCTCAGAGCCTGGAGCCTGGTTCCGATTCTGTGTCTCCCTCTCTCTCTGCTCCTCCCCCACTCATGCTCTCTGTCTCTCAAAAATAAATTAAAAAAAAAAACAAAAACCAAAAAACCCTCAAAGGCTCTCCATTGTCTAAAGCAGTGATATACAAACAACGTACAAAAATAATCACCTCTCAGGGTGGAAGGCGGAGAGAAGACTGAGAGTGGAACTTGAGCCAAAATAGATAACATTTTATTCAAAATAAAAAGATCTGGGGGTGCTTGGCTGGCTCAGTCGGAGGAGCCTGGGACTCTTGACCTCGGGGTCGTAAGTTCGAGCCCCACACTGGGTGTGGAGATTACTGAAAGTCAAACTTTCAAAAATTAAAAAAAAGGTCTGCAGTGTTAGCATTTGCTGGGTACACCAGTAACATAACCGTTTCCTTTTACGTGTTTGAAACGTTCATAATTGGTGTTTAAATGTTTGAAACGTTCATAATTGGTGTTTAAATGTGTAAACCGACCGGGGCACTTCAAAAGACGAGTTAGGAGCCGTACTCCCAGAAGATCTGCAATGAGACACCGGAATCTAAATTATTAAATACCCCACTTTATTCTGCCACAGGTACACCACGGTCACACTTGGAGAAACAAGCTGGTCTATGACCTTCCACTCCACCCCAATTTCTGCGACCGCTCGGTCCCTTGATTCTCCCTACTTGTGACTGATGGATTACCTCCAGCCCCTCTGTGAAAATGGACCCGGGCCTTTAAATCAGTTTTACTTTGCCAGCTGGCGTGATAGGAAGTTTTATCGGTGGTGGTAGAGAGACATTGTGGGAGAAGGGGTTTTACTTCCTGTTTCCTGTGTACTCGCTCCACAGCCTCCTGCTGGCTTTCCAGCTTTCCCCGTGTCCCCCTTCTACAACACTGGCTCCCTCCAGTGCACAGAGGCGAGCAGCTGCCCCTGGCACCACCTTTGCGGGGGGGTGGGGGGGGGCGGCGGGCTGTAGCATGAATAGGAAAGGAGCACCGTAAAGAGCACATTTTCAGCAAGTTGCAGAAGTTAGATGTCCAGCCAGTTGCAGCAACTCAGCCCCATGGCAACTTCTAGAACAAGGCCTGGATCTCAGCTGCAGGTGTGGGGGGAGGGGTGTTCTCACAGCTCTGGGGGCGTGACTAGCATGTACTGTTTCATATTGTCTGCTATTATGTATCGGCGATTCCTATATTCTTTCAGCTTTCCCTTTATGTGGTACCAGCCAATCCCTCATTCCTCCAATCCCCTATTGCTGTCCATAGTTATGTTAAACGTTTCCTGTTCCAATCTTTCTGTGGTTTCTCGCTCCTGATTGGACCCAGACCAACGCGCCTCATTATCTTCCATGAACACTCCTCTGCTCCAGCCAACGACTTGCAAGGTCATGACTGGTCCTCTGCCGTCACACAGATTTCACTGCTTCCTAAATTATGAATTTGAACATTACACTTTCTAACCACAACCTACGGTCTTGCCAGCCGCTTGTTCGGTTCCTCCCACTACAAGTAGCCCTTAACCTTGTAGGGGTCTCCAAAGCGTTGTTTTCCAAAATAGTGCTACCATTTCCATAATCAGGGTCTGATTTCCCGTTGCTCGATATCATAGCTCATACTTGATAATTCAGCCTTTTAAACTTTTTTATTTTCATGGCTGTGAAATTTACTTTGCTATGATTACTAATAAGGTTAAAGCATTTTCTCATCTGTTGATTGGCCACACATATTTCCTCTTCAGTCAAATATTTGCTCGTTTCTATGATGTGCTTTTCTACTGGGTTGTTTGTTATTGGCTTGTAAAAGTTTGTCATACATTATGGATACTAAGCCAGTGCTGGTTATATGTGTTTATATATAGCTTCTTTTTTCTAAGTTTATTTATTTTTGCGAGAGAGAGAGAAAGAGAAAGAATGAGTGGGAGAGGGGCAGAGAAAGGGAAACAGAGAATCTGAAGCGGGCTCTGTGCTGACAGAAGAGACCCCGATGTAGGGCTCAAACTCGTGAACCGTGAGATCATGACCTGAGCTGAAGTCAAATGCTCAACCGACTGAGCCACCTGATCGCCCCTGTGTATATTTTCCTGTACTCTCTTGTCTTTCTTCATGGTGTAAAAGGTGGTGTATTTTAGGAAACAGGAGTTCTTGATTTTTAAAAATAAGATACTTTATCTCAGTCTCACATGAAATAAATGCAGAACTTGGCAGGCCAAGGCCAGCAGGCAGCTTCATACTCATGAGAGGCCCAGGATTCTACTCTCTTACTACCTCACCATCCTTAACTTCCCACCTCAGAGTTCAACATGACAGTTTATGTGAACGTGGACCAGGCAATGATTTCTTAGCTATCAGACCAAGGCCACAAACAACAGAAGAAAAGAATAGATAAATTGGTCTTTATCAAAATTGAAAATGGGGTGCCTCATAGGACAACTCCAGAATGAGAGAAAACATGTCCAAGTCATATATCTAATTAGGGACTTGTATCCAGAATATATAAAGAACTCTAATAATTCAATAATAAAAAAACAAATAACTAAAAATAGGCAAATTGAGGCGCCTGGGTGGCTTAGTTGGTTAAGCGTCCGACTTCGGCTCAGGTCATGATCTCATGGTTCGTGGGTTCAAGCCCTGCGTTGGGCTCTGTGCTGACAGCTAGCTCAGAGGCTGGAGCCTGTTTCAGATTCTGTGTCTCCCTCTCTCTCTGACCCTCCCCTGCTCATGCTGTCTGTCTGTCTGTCTGTCTTTCTCTCTCTCTCTCAGAAATAAATAAAACATTTTAAGACAGGGACACCTGGGTGGCTTAGTCGGTTAAGCGTCCGACTTTCGCTTAGGTCATGATCTAGCGGTTTGTGGGTTCGGGCCCCGCGTCGGGCTCTGTGCTGACTGCCAGCTCAGAGCCTGGAGCCTGTTTCAGTCTGTGACTCCCTCTCTCTCTGACCCTCCCCTGCTCACACTGTCTCTCTCTCTCTCTCTCCTAGAAATAAATAAAAAACATTTTTAAAAAACATTTTAAGACAATAAAAATAAAAATAGGCAAATTATCTGAATAGACATTTCTCTGAAAAAGATATACAAATAGCTAATAAGCTCAAGAAAAGATGCTCAAAATCATTAGCAGTCAGGGAGATGCAAATCAAAACCACAATGAGGTGGCGCCTGGGTGGCTCAGTCAGTTAAGCATCTGCCTTTTGGATTTAGCTCAAGTCATGATCTCACAGCTCATGGGTTCGAGCCCCACCTCGGGTGAGCTCAAGCCCCGCTTCAGGCTCCTCACTGGCAGTGCAGTGCCTGGATGAGATTCTCTCTCTCTCTCTGTGGGATTCTCTCTCTCTCTCTCTGTCCCTCATTCACTCATGACCTCTCTCTCAAAAATTAATTAATTAATTAATTAATTAAAAAACGAATGCTTCTGAGTCTTTCTCTGCCCCTCCTCCACTCATGCTCCCTCTCTCTCAAAAATAAATACATAAACTTAAAAATTTTTTAAAAAGAACCCCAAACACTTGAACTTTAGAAACATTTTTTTTCTTTAAAAGAAAACCTGAAAAGACAGGGGTGCCTGAGTGGCTCAGTTGCTTAACTGTCCAACTCTTGATTTCAGCTCAAGTCATGAGCTCATGGTTCATGAGTTCAAGCTCCCTGTCAGGCTCTGTGTTGACAGTGCAGAGCCTGCTTAGGGTTCTCTCTCTCCCTCTGCCCCTCCTTTGCTTATGCTCACTCTCTCTCTTTTTCTTAAAATAAGTAAATAAACTTAAAAAATTAAGAAATAAAATTACAAAACCCGAATAGACAGACGATAACTAGTGTTGGTAAGGACGTGGAGAAATGAGAACCCTTATACACTGTTGGAGGGAATATCAAGTAGTGCAGCTGCTGTGTACCCAGTTTTGCGGTGCCTCAAAGTATTAACCCAGCCACAACATGACCCAGCAATTCCTCTCCAAGAAAAACAGAAACATGTGGGCACATAAGATCTTGTACACAAATAGTCATAGCAGTATTTTTCATAAAAAGCAAAAAGTTAGAACCATCCAAACATCCGTCGCTTGGTGAATGGATAAATAACATGTTACAATCACATATTCCTGAGTCATAACAATGAATGAAGTGCTAATACGTGGCCACATCGGGGATAAACCTTGAAAGTGTTATACTAACTGCAAGACGCCAGGCACCAAAGATCATATGTTGTGTCACTCCACTTAGATGAAACGTTCAGTACTGATAAACCCATAGAGACAGAAAGGAGAACAGCACTTGCCCAGGACCAGGGTGGGAGTTGAGGGGAAATTGGGAGCGACGGCTAAGGGGGGTTAAGGGTTTCTTTTGGGAAGAGGTGAAGAAAATGTTCTAAAATTGATTTGGTGATGGTTGCACAGCTCTGAATATACTGGAAGCCATTAAATTACACACTTTGAGGGGCGCCTGGGTGGCTCAGTCGGTTGAGCGTCTGACTTCGGCTCAGGTCATGATCTCATGGTTCATAGGTTCGAGTCCCATGTCGAGCTCTGTGCTGACAGCTAGCTCGGAGCCTGGGGCCTGTTTTGGATTCTGTATCTCTCTCTCTATCTGACCTTCTCCTGCTCACTCTCTCAGAAATAAATAAAACATTTAAAAAATTTAAATTACACACTTTGAATGGGTGAATTATGTAGTATCTGAATTATGTCTCAACAAAGTTGTTATTTTTTTTATTTTTTTTAATGTTTATGTATTTATTTCAAGAGAGAGAATGAGCATGAGCAGGGGAGGGGCAGAGAGATAGAGAGAATCCCAAGCTGTCAGCGTGGAGCCTGATGTGGGGCATGAACTCACAATCCATGAGATTGTGACCTGCGCCAAATTCAAGAGTGAGAAGCTTAACCCACTGAGCCACCCAGGCGCCCCCAAAGCATTATTTTTTTTATTTTTTTAAGTTTATTTATTTACTTTGAGAGAGAGAGAGAAGACACATGCGAATGAGCAGGAGAGGGGCAGAGAGAGAAGGAGAGAGAGAATCCCAAGCAGGCTCTGTGCTGTGAGCACGGAGCCCACCTCAGGGCTCAATCTCACAAACCGTGAGATCACGACCTGAGCCAAAACCAAGAATCAGATGCTTAACCGACTGAGCCAGCCACGTGCCCCAATGCTGTTATTTTTTAAAAGGCAAATGTGAGTTTAAAAAAAGATAATAAGGGGCACCTGGGTGGCTCAGTCAGTTAAGCGTCCGATTCTTGGTTTCAGCTCAGGTTGTGATCTCACGGTCCATGGGTTTGAGCCCCGGACGGGCTCTGTGCTGACAGCTCAGAGCCTGGTGCCTGCTTCGGATTCTGTGTCTCCTTCTCTCTCTGACCCTCCCCCGCTCACTCTGTCTCTGTCTCTCAAAATAAAATAAAAGACATAAAAAAATTTTTAGATAAATAAATAAATAAAAATAAAAATAAAAAAGGCTACTTGAGCTCCAGCCATGTCTGCATTCCAGCCACCAGGGAAAAGGAAGGGGAAATAAAAACCACACACACACACAGTTTATTAGGAAAGGTTTATAACATACTGAAAAAGTGAAAGAATAGTATGATGACGGCCTTTGTACCCACCATCCAGATTTAATAATTAGTAGTGTTCTGCATATTTCACTTTCCTCCATAGGTACAGTGGCTGTATTTTTAAAAATAAACTATGTGCAAGTACATTGCGGGCATCATATCACTTCACCCTAAATACTTCAGCACGCCTCTCCTAAAATTAAGGATATTTTCAGTGCAACCAAAGATCTAGTATCACAACTAAGGTCACTAATTGACAGTAATTCACTAATGCCATCTAATTTTTAGTCCATATTAAGATTTCTTCAAGTGTCCCTAAAAATGTCTTTTTGAGATTTTTTTTTTTTCAAAGCAACATCCAATCAACGTGCCCTTCCTTGGGGTCATAGTACTGAATTCGTTTTAAGGCAAAAAAAAAAATCTGAGTGACCACCGGCTTCTCCATCATTTGTTTCCCTTCTCTGGAAAGAGCTGGTCCATATACTTTGTCCAGTTTTCTAGTTGTTTATATTAAATTTTTTTAAATGTTTTCTTTATTTCTTTTTTTTTTTTTTTTTAAATATTTTTATTTATTTTTTAGGAGAGAGAGAGACAGCGTGAGCAGGGGAGGGTCAGAGAGAGAGGGAGTCACAGACTGAAGGGCTCCAGGCTCTGAGCTGGCAGTCAGCACAGAGCCCGACGCGGGGCTCGAACCCACGAACCGCGAGATCATGACCCAAGTGAAAGTCGGACGCCCAACCAACTAAGCCACCCAGGCGCCCCTTGTTTTCTTTATTTCTGAGAGAGAGAGACAGCGTGAGCAGGGGAGGGTCAGAGAGAGAGGGATACACAGAATCTGAAACAGGCTCCAGGCTCTGAGCTAGCTGTCAGCACAGAGCCCGACGCGGGGCTCGAACCCACAAACCGTGAGATCATGACCAGAGCCGAAGTTGGACGCCCAACCAACTGAGCTACCCAGGCGCCCCTCTAGTTGTTTATGTTAGGAGAAAAAGTCCGTACCACATAATCTTTGATGGGTAGAAGCAGACGTTGGCTTAGTCTACTTTTCTTACAATATGTATTTATTTTTGAGAGAGTGCAAGTGGGGGAGGGACAGACAGGGGAACAGAGGATCCGAAGCCCGTTCTGTGCTGTTAGCACAGACCCCAATGCGGGGCTCGAACTCACGAACCAGGAGATCATGACCTGAGCTGAGGACGGATGCTCACCCGACTGAGCCACCCAGGTACCTCAGGTCTACTTTTAGTTATTCTTCTACATCGTGCAACAAATGAGACCTGATACAGTTCATTGTTGTTTATAAGGGTTCTTTAGATATTAAGAATATTGACCTTTTGGTATATATGCTTTAAATTCTGTCCTAGCTAGTATTTGTCTTTTCACGTATTTCTTAACAATTCCTGTACAGAAGTTTAAAATTTTGTAGATAATTAAATATGCCAATCTTTCCCTTTACGATGTATACCTTTTATATGCTTAAAGCCTTTCCTCAAAGTCACTTCAGAAATGTATCCTAGGGAAATAACGACAAGTTCAGAAGATACATGTTGATGACAATAAAATCACAATTCACAGAGAATGAAGAAACAAGCTACAGGCAGGGCAAAAATATTGCAAGCCACGTATGTGATAAAGGCCTCCTACCTAAGGACATTTTAAAACTCTCAAAATTCAGGGCCACTGGGTGGCTCAGTCAGGTAAGCACCCAACTCCAGATTTCAGCTCAGGTCATGATCTCACACAATTCATGGGTTCAAGCCCCACATCAGGCTTTGCACTGTCTGCCCTGACAGTGCAAAGCCTGCTTGGGATTCTCTCTTTCCCCTTTTCTCTCTGCCCCTCCCCTGCTCGCTGTCTCTGTCTCAAAGTAAACCAATCTTTAAAAATTAAAAAGCGATAAAACTCTCAAAACTCAAGGTGCCTGGTGGCTCAGTTGATAGAGCACATGACTCTTGAGCTCAGGGTCGTGAATTCGAGTCCCACACTGGGCATGGAG
The DNA here is from genome assembly GCF_003009895.1 of Hyaena hyaena. Classification (NCBI taxonomy): domain Eukaryota; kingdom Metazoa; phylum Chordata; class Mammalia; order Carnivora; family Hyaenidae; genus Hyaena; species Hyaena hyaena. The sequence goes on along the minus strand of NW_024081304.1, from coordinate 210,668 downwards.
CCTACTTAAAATCCACCAATCAATCTCTCAAAACTCAACAGTTAAAAAGAAAATCCCATAGAAAATGGGCAAAAGACATACACAGATATTTCATGAAATAGAATACGTGGATGGTAAATAAACACATGGAAAGATGATCAGGATCATTAGCCACTAGGGAAATGCCAATTAAAACCTAGGAGGCAGAGAAACTGGATCCTAACTCATATATTGCCAGTGGGAAGGCAAAATGTCACCACCGCTCTAGAAAGTAGTTTGCCACTTTTCAATAAACTAAACATGTTACTGGCGTACAACCCAGCAATTACAGCCTCGGGCATTATCTAGTGATATCAGATCTGACTGCCGCAGTTTGTAGATACCAGCTTTCTGTTGGTCTGTTAATGAAATGTTTTGCTTTTCTGCACCGACCTTCCAATCAAAGCAGTTAACGAAACATTTGTGTTAAATTTAGAGCTTGAGTATATATGTAGACGCATATCAGCCACTCCTACTTTGCTATAATCTAGGATTACTAATAAAGATGGCCCTGCTTGTACTGTGCCAATAATCGGATTGCTGGATTTATAAACCCAGATCATGTCCCTACCAAGAGCATGAGGTACAGCTAGTGGAACATGTGTTTTGGGAACCATTCCTTGGAGCGCAGAAGGAAAAGGTAGTGTAAAACACCATCTTCTTAGGAAATGTGATTTTTTTTAATGTTTATTTACTTTTGAAAGAGAGAGAGAGAGCGTGAGCAGGGGAGGGGCAGAGAGAGAGACAGAAACACAGAATCTGAAGCAGGCTCCAGGCTCTGAGCTGTCAGCACAGAGCCCGATGCAGGGCTCGAACCCACGAACTGTGAGATCATGATGTGAACCAAAGTCAGATGCTCGACTGACTGAGCCACCCAGGTGCCCCAGTAAAGGTGATTCTTAAAGTAATTGGAATAACCACTGCTATGAGTAAGACACCTCTGTAGCCTATGAGAAGAGTAATCAATTTTCTAGACTACCCCCTTTTTAGTTGAGTTTGGTATCAATATCCATTACTCCAGAAAAGTCCTTTGCGGGAACCACTGTGCTGTCCTGTGCTGCTGACTTCACATGGAAAGCAGGAAACCAACCAAGTGTCTCCTTGACTTTGATAACCATATGGATGATCAGCAGCATTGGAAAGTGTCCCTTTCAGGGGCGCCTGGCTGGCTTAGTCAGACAGAGAGCATGCAACTCTTGAGCTCGGGGTCAAGGGTTCAGGCCCCACATTGGATATACAGATTACTTAAAAATAAAATCTTAGGGGTGTCTGGATGGCTTAAGTGTCTGACTCTTCATTTCGACTCAGGTCAAGGTCCCATGGTTTGATGTTCGAGCTCCAGGTCAGGATTCCCTCACTGTCTCTGCCTCTCTCTCTGTCTCTGTCTCTCAAAATGAATAAATAAACTTAAAAATAAATTAAAAAAAAAGAAAAAGAAGAAAAAGAAGCAGTCACTTCCAGCTAGGTGAGAGCCTGTCTTTCTTTTGAAATACCTTTACGTTGATGAAGTTTCCCAATTGGTGGTAGACGGTACACTTCTTCAGGCAGGTCCTTCAGGTCCTATGACCTTAAATCTCAAGGTTTCTAAGAAAGAGAGAAGCCCTTTTAGGTGTGGAACACGATCGTGAGAAGATTCAGTTAAATCCAGCTCAGGAACTGTCCTTAGGCCCCAATTCATAGGCCTGCCAAATAACGAAGTTCAAAGGGAGAGAGTCCCTACCTGCTGACAGGGGCCACTTTAATTTTTAATATGGCTCTAGGTCATTTTAACCTGGGAGATTGCTGAAGCGTCGCCAGGGGTTTGATTCATTTGTTCTGCAAATCCAGAGGACAGATGCCTACAGGAACCGGCACACGTCGGCATAATTCCTGGACAACAGTAGAAATAAAATGACTTCCTCTGTCCTAGTCAATATGCTGCAGGATCCCCAAAGTGGGAATTATGTGCATGAAGAGAGCCTTTCCCGCAGTCTGGAACATCAGCTTTTTTTTTTTTTAATATTTTTTATTTATTTCTAGGAGAGAGAGAGACAGTGTGAGCAGGGGAGGGGTCAGAGAGAGAGGCAGTCACAGACTGAAACAGGCTCCGGGCTCTGAGCTGGCAGTCAGCACAGAGCCCTACGCGGGGCTCGAACCCACGAACCGCGAGATCATGACCTAAGCGAAAGTCAGATGCCCAACCGACTAAGCCACCCAGGCGCCCCATGGAACATCAGCTTTTGAAGTGGGAAACAATTTCAGGCCACCTAAACGCCATGTATATCATCATGAGACAAAACTTCTCACCTTCGGCCAGCGTTAGTTCTACGAAATCCAACTGCCACCAGGCTCCCGGTAAAATTGGTTGGGGAACTCTTTCTGGGCTTAGCTTGGGAGCAGCCTGGAAAGAATTCTGTTGATAGGGACGCCTGAGTAGCTCAGTCAGTTAAGTGTCTGACTCTGGGTTTCCATTCAGGTCATGATCTCACAGCTCAAGGGTTTGAGCCCCACGTCGGGCTCTGCGCTAAGAGTGTCGAGTCTGCTTGGGATTCTTTCTCCCTCTCTCCCTGCCCATCCCCTGCTTGCTTTCTCAATCTCTCTCTCTCTCAATAATAAATAAATAAACATTAAAAAAAATAATTCTGATAAACAGCACATCTTGGGGCACCTGGGTGGCTCAGTCAGTTAAGCATCCGACTTTGGCTTGGGTCATGATCTCATGGTTTATGAGTTTAAGCCCCACATTAAGCTCTGCATGGACGGTATGGAGCCTGCTTGGGATTCTCTCTCTCGCCCTCTCTCTGCCCCTTCCATGCTCTCTCTCTCAAAATAAATTTGATAGGGGCGCCTGGGTGGCTTAGTCGGTTGGGCGTCCGACTTTCGCTTAGGTCATGATCTCGCGGTTCGTGGGTTCGAGCCCCGCGTTGGGCTCTGTGCTGACTGCCGGCTCGGAGCCTGGAGCCTGTTTCAGTCTGTGACTCCATCTCTCTCTGACCCTCCCCTGCTCACGCTGTCTCTCTCTCTCTCCTAGAAATAAATAAAACATTAAAAATAAATAAATAAATAAATTTTATAGAGAAATAAAAACTCAAAAAATGAATAAAATGTAAAAACAGCACATTTCTTTAAAATGTTAATAATTTCATTTTTTTATGTTTATTTATTTTGAGAGAGAGAGACAGAGAGAATGAGAGCAAGGGAGAGACAGGGAGAGAATCCCAAGGAGACTCCGGACAGGCAGCACAGAGCCCAACGCAGGGTTTGAACTCACAAACCGTGAGATCAGGACCTGAGCTGAAACCAAGAGTCTGATGCTTAACTAATGACTGAGCCACCCAGGGGCCCCATCATCTTTTTGGTAGGCAGAGTAAGAGTCCAGTGCCTTTCGGGGCGCCTGGGTGGCTCAATCAGTTGGGCGTCCGACTTCGGCTCAGGTCATGATCTCACAGCTTGTGAGTTCGAGCCCCGTGTTGGGCTCTGTGCTGACAGCTCAGAGCCTGGAGCCTGCTTCAGATTCTGTGTCTCCCTCTCTCTCTGCCCCTCTCCCACTCATGCTCTGTGTCTCTTTCTCTTAAGAATAAATAAAACATTAAAAATTAAAATAAAATGCCCTTTTCGTCAGATGGTTTTGTCGCTAACGCAACACGAACTGGGGCATGAAAAGTATCGTCAGGTCATCCCCAGAGCCCCGTCAAATTCAGCTTCTTTCTCAATCTGTTTGTGTATTTCCTTTAGCGAAATACATTATTTATTTATTTTGCACATTTCTTTTAGTTAATGAAAGCTTCTTCCTGTAGGAAGAATATCAGCAAAATGAACTACTAGTTCCCGAGCATTTAGTCGTAAAGCCCCTAACACATCAGCTATCAGTTTTCCATGAGCTGTTGTTTCCCGTGAGACGTGTTTTAGCGGAACAGAGTTAAAATGCTTTGGTTTTTTCTCAGTTGCGCTGTTGTGTGACTGACACCAGACACAGATCCAGTATTAGTAGATTTTATAGGCTGATATGAAGTCCAGCACTAAAAATCGCAGCCGTAGGGTAACTAACTGGTACTAAGTTGTCTGCTTGGGCAGCTGTAATCCCAGACCAAACATGAGCTTCCAAGGTTGTGTGATAAGTCATCACAGCACAGGAGGCCTCAAACGGGCCACTTTCAGCCACAGTAACATTACCCGTTGGTAACTATTCTTACATCTGCATTTTGAACAAGAACATCATATAAATCAGGTCAGAGTTTTCAAACTGTGGACTCCTCGAAGCTGGGGGAGAGGGCACTGTCAGCTCCAGTTGTCCAAAGGCCTCTTCGGATTCTAGAAACCAAAGCAGAAGGCCTGGAGGATGTATCACGCAGTTGTTTCATCAGAGATTTAACGTACCCTGCAAAACCTGGAATCCTCTGTCTACAGTATCGTGCTGGTCTCAAAATTGTCTACTTTTTTCTTTTAAGTAGGCTGTTTGAGCTACAAAATGGGCTGACTCCTAGACTATCCCACTCTGTGGCCCACAGTTAACAACAGATGCCCTAAATGTTCCAGATAAGCGATCCTGAGACTTGCCTAGTGAGGTCTCAGGCCCTTGTAAAGCAAGAAAGTATAACAAAGCCAGTGCAGCAAAGAGTTTTACATTGCACTTTGGCTTCTAAGGCTGCCAGCAAGCCATCTACATTTTGAAAATTGTAGATCCTTCTAGTGGAACAAATTTCTCTAAGGTTTCCTGTAAATGGCTAGAAAAAAAAAAAACAGTAGGGAGTCTCAAAACCCTTGAGGAATTCTTTGTCATAAATGCCAGACTCCCCCATAAGCAAAAGCAAACAAGATTTTGGATTCATCTGCTACTGGAACAGGAAGAGGAAGGGAGGGAGGGAGGGAAGAAGGAAGGAAGGAAGAGAGGAAGGAAGGAAGGAAGGGAGGGAGGGAGGGAGGGAGATGAGGGATTGAACCAAGGCTGGTAGTAGGAGATGCTATTACAGAACTGGACCCCATAGTAGTAAGAGGGATGTTAGGATTCTGGAATATATGAGGCCGCCATCAAAAGCTAGCTGGGTATAATTACCATAATGCACAGTACGGTTGCAATGTCACCACGGCATGCCTGACCCACAGGTATCTAATGAGATGACTCAAAACATTGTGTCCTAGGGGCAAGCTATAAGAACAGCCAACAAGGGCAGTGCTTTAGGTATGCATAAATATACATATATTTATTTAATAAAACTTAGATAAGCAGAAGTCTGAGGTGGCTATAGTTGAATGTTTGCGTCCCCTCAAAATTCCTATGTTGAAACCTAATCCCCCGTGTGAGGGTATTTGGAGGTGAGGCCTTAGGTAGGGATGAAGTCCATGAAGGTGGAGCCCTCATGAATGGGGTTAGTGCCTTATCAAAGAAGCCCCAAAGAGCTCCTTCACCCCTTCTGTCATGTGAAGTTACAGTGAAAACACGGCTGCCTACGAACCAGGAAGCAGATTCATGATAGCCATCGAATCTGCCATCACCTTGACCTTGGATTTCCCAGCCTCCAGAAATGAGAAATAAATGTTTTGCTTATAAGCCACCCAGTCTCTGGTGTTTTGTTACAGACACTCAGGCCTTCTCCCAAAGCATCTCGGACCACTTACTCAGATGGCCAGGGAAAGGGGAGCACACACAGAACTTTCCAGGTCTATTGGAACCAGGAAGTTAAGGACACACTGATACTGAACCCAAAGCGCTACTGCAGCTACTTGGTAGAGACGGGGTTTGTGGCCGTCAGGTAATAAGAAGGAGAAGGAGTATTGGCTCAGATCCCACGGTAGGTCCAGTAGTCACCTACATGGCTCCCAGATGAATAATGGATGAAAACTAGCAGTTATCAGAATCCTTATGTCTGCTCTTCGGTCTACGGAGTAAGAGCTACTATAATAGGAAAGGTCTTATGAAAGCCCCTGAGACCTTTCCCCATCACAAAAAAAACCTTCCAATGACCAAGATAGTAAATAAAAACCAGTCTCACATCCCTAGGCAGGGGTGGCAGACATGGCAAAAATTAGTGTCACCCTCAAAACATCAAATGATGCAAGAGTCATGGTCCCCATCACATCCCCATTTAATCAGTCTGGCATCTACCCAACCACAGTCCCAATAATGGGGCGCCTGGGGGGCTCAGGTGGTTAAGCCTCCGACTCTTGATTTCGGCTCACGGTCGTAAGATCAAGCCCGGTCTCAGGCTCAGTGCTGGGCCGGGCGGGGAGCCTGCTTAGGATTCTTTCTCTCTCTCTTCCTCTCTCTCTCTCACTCTCTCTCTCTCAAAAAAAAAAAAAAAAAAAGTCCCAATTACATGTACTGAGCTGGATGTGGTGTCTTTACTAGAGCAGATCAACACGGCCTCTGGCAAGTGGCAGGTGGCTACAGATTTGGGAAAATACACTCTTTCATACCCATCAGGAAGAAGAATCAAGAACAGTTTAGACACCAGTATATATTCACAGTCTTACCCCAGGGCTATGTAATTTCTCCTGTTCCCTCTCATAATAAAGCACAAAGGTACCTAAACCATGCGAATATTTCACAGACCACCATATTGGTCCCGCAGATGGATGGTATCATGTTAATTCAATCTGATGAGTAAAAAGCAAAAATGTATGCTCTAAGACATATATGCACTCCAGGAAGTCAGAGATTCAGGGATAAGCCACATGAGTGGAGTTTTTAAGAGATCTAGGGTCTGGGGAAGGCTGAGACATTTGCTCCAAAGTGATTTTGAACTTTGAGTCTCCTACCGCTAAGAAAGAACATAAAAGTGGATGCCTTCAGGTCTGGAAGCAACACGTTCCTATGCCTGGGAACACTGTGCTGGTCTGTTCAGTGAATGCCATAGAAGGCTACTAGTTTTGAACGAGGCCCAGAGCAAGAAAGAGTTCTGCAGCAAGCTGTAGGCAATGCAAATATGCCACTCGAGTCACATGATCCAGAAAGCTCCATAACACTAGAGGTATCCGGGGGTGGGGGGTTACGTTTATTTATTTATTTTTTAGTAAACTCTGCACCCCACATGGGGCTTGAACTCAAGAGTTGCATGCTCTTCCGACTGAGCCAGCCAGGTGCCCCAAAAGATATCTGTGGTTTAAACAAAGGCTGACAATTCACTCATGTGAGGACTTTAAGATACAAAATAGATAAACATAAGAGAAGGGAAGCAAATACATGGAGAACAAACAAAGGGCTGCTGGAGGGTTTGTGGGGGGGGGATGGGCTAAATGGGTGAGGGGCATTACAGCATCCACTCCTGAAATTATTGTTGCACTATATGCCAACTAACTTGGATGTAAATTAAAAAATAAACTATTAGAGGGGCTCCTGGGTGGCTTAGTCGGGTAAGCATCCGACTTTCGCTTAGGTCATGATCTCGCGGTTCGTGGGTTCGAGCCCCGCGTCGGGCTCTGTGCTGACTGCCAGCTCAGAGCCTGGAGCCTGTTTCAGAGTCTGTGTCTCCCTCTCTCTCTGACCCTCCCCTGTTCATGCTGTCTCTCTCTCTCTCCTAGAAATAAATAAAAATTTAAAATAAATAAATAAATAAATAAACTATTAGAATGAATGAATGAGTAAATAAATGCCGACAAGCCCTAAAAGGAGCAGTGCAGTGCAGATTCTCAGGGTTCCAGAGCAAGGCCATACCATCTGGAAGCAGAGGACTATATATCATTTGAAAAGGAGCTCCTGACAGGCAATGGGCCCTGGTAGAGATGTGAGCACCGACCTTGGGACATCAAGTGACATCATGTCCCCAGATCAGCCCATCGTGGGCTGGGTTCTGTGAGATCCACCCAGTTTGGACAGACCCAACAGCAATCCATTGTAAGATAAAGCGATCTGTGCAGTGAGATGAGGCTCAAGCAGGCCCAGGGGACACAGGTAAGCTGCAGGAACGGGTGGTCCAGACACCTATGTCACTAGCCACTGTTGCACTGGTACCTCTCCCTCAACTCACACCTATGGGCATATGGACCCTCTGACATAAAAAGGAAAGAGCTCAAACTTGGTTCATGGTTGGGTACGCTCAATTTGGGTGCAGCTGCTCCCCTATGGCCACACTCGAGGATTTCTATGAAAGAGATGAGCAGAGCTTTTGCTGGTATACTTGGTCATCCACCTTGTGTGGAAGAAGCACCCTGGGGTCATAACATATATTGGTTTATGGGGACAGTGGATGGTTACGTTGGTTGGTCAGGGGCTTGAAAGATGGAAAGATTGGGGTCAATCTGAGGAAGAGGCGCGTGGGTGGGCTTTGGGGAATGGGTATGACGTGACAGTTTTGGTCTTCTCACGTTGACACCCACCAGGTAGCAGAAGGAGCACTAAACGACCAAGGAGACGGGATGACGTGGCGAGTTGGTATCAGCCACAGTGGCAGAGATGGAGGCTAAGCATGGAGCCAACAGCGTGGTCTTCCTCTTACCAAGGCTGATCTACATATTGCCGTGGCCAAATATCTGACCTTCCAGCAAGAGACCAACACTAAGTCCCCAATATGGCACCATCCCTGACCATCCCTTGAGGACAGCAAGCAGTTGCTTGGTGCCAACATGATTATATTTGACCCCTTCTGGTTGGAAAGGTCAGTGGCTCATTCTGACAGAGATGGATGCATGTCAATCCAAGTATGGATTCGCCTTAACTGCCCACAAAGAAGGCCTCGGCTGGACTATCTATGGGTTCACAGAACACCTGATCTATCAACACACACCAAATTCCTAGTCCTGAACTCACAATCAGCATGTCAGTCCTCCTCGCATGGGGAAAATAAGTGAGGGCCACAGAAGCCCGGAGCGTTCCCTAAATTGATGTCCCTCTACCTGAAAACTGGGGGAATACATAACCCCCCCTTGTCCCAGGGTGGGTTCCCCAGAAGCAGATGCTGAGATGAGAATTCATGCACATGCAATTAATTTAAAGAAGGACTCCCAGGAGAACCTGATAAGAGAATGGAGGAAGCAGAACAGGGAAGGGGAAGAGGCTACTAAAAACATGTGTAATTTCTGGCAACATCTTGTGGAGGGTTACTTCAGCATGATCCAACAGAGGAACTCCGAGTGTAAACTTTGCCTAAGAGAGGGGCTCCTGGGTGGCTCAGTCGATTAGGCGTCCGACTTCGGCCTAGGTCATGATCTCGCAATTCAGGAGTTCGAGCCCCGCAGGAGACTCTATGCTGACAGCTCAGAGCCTGGAGCCTGCTTTGGATTCTGGGTCTCCCTCTCTGTCCCTCCCCGACTCACGCTCTCTCTCTCTCTCTCAAAAATAAATAAAAACATTTTTAAAATATTAAAAAAAAAAAAACTTGGCCTAAGAATTTGTCTCTGCTTGAGCTAAAGGAACCAAGCTCTTGTACTCCTACCTGTCAGTCATTGGGGAAGGACAGTCCATGGCTTGCAGGTGGGGAGAACAGGGTTGTGTAAGGGTGAATGTGAACTCACACGCATTGTCAGCTCTCTGTGTGCACAAGCCAAGCAGCTCCACTGGTCCTCAGAGGCACTCCCACAAGTGTTTCATTATTTACCTGGGCGGCCCTTAGCCCCGTCCCGTTGACACATAAACCTAACCATCACAGGTACCCTGTGGTTTGGAGGAATTGGCACCTTTCCTCTAAGTTCTCAAATTTAGGAATGTCAAGTTGTCCCTGACACTCCCTTTTTTATCCTTTCAGGGTCCGTAGATTCTGTAGTTATTTCCCCTGTTTGACTCCCGATATTGGTAGTTATGTCTTCTCTTTTTATCCTTGTCAAACTTGCTAGAGTTTGATCAATTTTATTGATTTTTTTTTAGAAGAATCACTTCTAACATCACTTCTTTCTCTATTGTTTTCCCATTTTCCATTTCAGTGATTCCTGTTCATATTTTTATTAGTTCCTTCCTTCTGCTTCCTTTGGTTTCATTTTGCTTTGTGTTTTCTGGTTGCTTGAAGAGGGAAACTTAGGTTATTGATTTGAGAGCTTTCCTCTTTTCTAACGTAAACAGCATTTAGTGTTAAAAATGTCCCTTTTGTGGGATCAGAGAACGGTCATAGCCACTTTGGAAGAGAATCTCATATTACCTCAAAATGGTCAAAATTAGTTACACTATAACCAGATACTGTGTGATCTGCGTGTATACACCCAGCGGAACTGAAAACATGTTCACACGAAAACCAGCACAGGAATATTCACAGCAGCATTATTCATGATAACCCAAAAAAACCGCAAACTACTCAAATGTCCACCAGTTGTTGAATGGATAAACAAAATGTGTTATATCCAAACAATATAATTACTCGTCGATTCATAAAAGGAACGAAGTACTGGGGCACCTGGGTGGCTCAGTTGGTTGAGCACCCAACTCTTGATTTTGGCTCAGGTCGTGATCCCAGGATTATGGGATGGAGCCCCACGTCTGGCTCCATGCTGAGTGCTCAAGACTCTCCCTCCCTCTGCCCTCCCCCGCCACCTCTCTCCTTCTCTAAGATACAAAGGAATGGAGTACTAATACGTGCTACAACGTGGAATGAACCTTGAAAACATGTTAAGGCAAAGAA